>NC_056728.1:413971130-414068630 GCF_019279795.1 Protopterus annectens
GCAAGGAGGAAGTAAAGTCAGCTATGAAGAGGATGAAGAATGGAAAGGCTGTTGGCCAGATGACCTACCAGTGGAAGCATGGAGGTGCTTAGGTGAAATGGCAGTGGAATTTTTAACCAGATTGTTTAATGAAATTTTGGAAAGTCAGAGGATGCCTGAGGAGTGGAGAAAAAGTGTTTTGATACCTATCTTTAAGAATAAGGGTGATGTACAGAGCTGCAGTAACTAACAGAGGGATAAAATTGATCAGTCACAGCTTGAAGTTATGGGAAAGAGTAGTGGAAGCTAGGTTAAGAAGGGAGGTGATGATTAGTGATCAGCAGTATGGTTTCATGCCAGGAAAGAGCACTACAGATGCAATATTTGCTCTGAGAGTGTTGTTGTAGAAATACAGAGGTCAGAAGGAGTTGCATTGTGTCTTTGTGGACTTAGAGAAAGCATATGACAGGGTGCCTAGAGAGGAGTTGTGATATTGTATGAGGAAGTCAGGAGTGGCAGAGAAGTATGTAAGAGTGGTACAGGATATGTACGAGGGTAGTGTGACATTGGTGAGGACTGCTGTGGGAGTGACAGATATGTTTAATGTGGAGGTGGGAATTACGTCAAGGATCAGCTCTGAGCCCTTTCTTATTTGCAGTGGTGATGGACAGGTTGACAGATGAGATCAGACAGGAGACCCCGTGGACTATGATGTTTGCAGATGACATTGTGATATGTAGTGAGAGTAAGGACCAGGTTGAGGAGACCCTGGAGAGGTGGAGATATGCTTTAGAGAGGAGAGGAATGAAGGTCAGCAGGGCTAAAACAGAGTATATGTGTGTAAATGTGAGGGAGGGTAGAGGAATGGTGAGGATGCAGGGAGTAGAGTTGGTAAAGGTGGATGAGTTTATGTACTTGGGATCAACAGTTCAGAGTAATGGTGAGTGTGGAAGAGAGGTGAAGAAGAGAATACAGGCAGGGTGGAATGGGTGGAGAAGAGTGTCAGGAGTGATTTGTGACAGAAGGGTACCAGTAAGAGTGAAAGGGAAGGTCTACAAGAGGGTAGTGAGACCAGCTATGTTATATGGGTTGGAGACTGTGGCACTGACAAAAGGCAGGAGTCAGAGCTAGATGTGGCATAGTTAAAGATGTTAAGATTTGCACTGGGTGTGACTAGGATGGACAGGATTAGGAATCGGTATATTAGCAGGTCAGCTCAGGTTGGACAGTTTGGAGACAAAGCAAGAGAGGCGAGATTGCGTTGAGGACATAGTATACTTGTGTAAAATCTTACCATTACTTTAAATGTCCTTCTCTTCAATATGCTGCTGTATGGTCTCCCACCCTGCCTTCCCCCCCCCTGATGCTTGCGTGACTCTTGCGTACCCACTCCAAAGTCACTGGTTCCCAGCGGCATTCAGTTCTGAGGTAGGTGCGTTCTGATATCCGCTTTATACCCTATGTCCTTTTATGGCCGGTGTACGCTGAGTGATGCGGACCATCACTCACACCTTTGCAGTAGCATTTATCTTTTACCAGTACTCAGACCACCAAAAACTGCAAAGGAAGTACTGGTCCAAATGGCACAGAGCTCTCAAAAAATGAAAATATGAAACACGTACTTAACGTACACCTTTTATTTAAACACTTTCGTCCTAAGACAACTTCAGAACTTATTGCAACCAGTTGATTTGACTGACAAACATATATAGCCCCTTTAATTAACACAAGTATCTAGTGTAAAACAATTATATTCAGTTAGTAAAACATCCATTAAAACATTTAAAGGTACTTTCAGCCTTTGTTCACGTATAATTTTTGTTTTTTTAAAAACATTTCATGTTAGTCACTTCATTTGGACCTGGCAGTTTATCTGCCTCAAGTCTAATCTGCCAATAATGTTCCCTTTGCTCCAACAAATTCTTAAAATCACCATCACTTAAATCTAAGGAACCTTGTTCCAAAATAGAAAAAAGAAATTTCTTATGTGTTGCACATTCAGTTTTTTATATAAGGAATTGTTGTCACCCTTCTTTTTAATACTGTAATAGTGTTCTGTAATTCTTTCATAAAGAGCCCTAGTAGTCATGCCCATGTAAAATACCAAACACCCACTACAAACACTAATATAAACCACTCCCCTAGTTTTACAGGTAAAATGTGCTGGTGCCTTAATAGTATGAGGAAATGTTAATACAGATATAAGAGGTCCTTCAGGAATGTGCCTACAATACCTATAGTTATCACATTTAAACATACCATTGACTTTTTGTGTACACAAAATTTCAGAAATATATTTACTACTGTCTCTATGAAATATTTTTTTCAAATTGTATTCATTTTTATATACAAAACTAGGTTTACTACCTACTGCCTTAAACAACTCACTATTCCCTTCCAAACTTTTCCAATTATTTTGAATAATTTCTCTTATTTTACTACTATCTACTGTCATCTCCAAATCACAAACCAACTTGCTCTTGTTTTCTGTAGTAGTCCCATTACTTTTGAAAGGCTGTTTGAAAGTACACTTCCTGTCTTTTCTGAAAAATGTCCTTAGCTTGTTGGTGTAAATCATTCTCATTGTACCCCTTTTTTCAAACATCTCACAAATAAATATAAATTCTTCTTTCAATGTTATATCATCACTAGTCCTACTAGCTCTGATAAGTTGTCCTTTTTGCATGTTCTTTTTTATAAACCCTCGATGGTTATTTTTGTTATGTAAATAACTGTTAGTGAAAGTGAATTTCCTACATATTTTACTTTCAAACATATTGTTTACAACATACCATTCTAGGTGGACATCTAAAAAGTTTACATTACTACCATAGTATCCCAATGTAAATTTTAAGAACTCTAACTTATAATTCATTTTGCCTACAAAATCTTTAACTGTTGGTGGTGTCCCCCCTCAATAATAAAAAATAAATTGTCCACAAACCTATTATAGTAACAAACTTTAAATATACTAAACATGCCTTGTAAAACTGTTGATGTTCATCGTGTTACCCTGCTGCAGTCATCACACTTGGGTTATCCTGTCGTCAGGCGGTCCCGCAGTCGGCCGGAATTCCAAAGCCTTGGTCCAGCATCAGTTGCTGTCGCCTACTCCCTGACGTCAGTGCGCCAGGGGTATATATAATGCAACCGACGCCATTTTCTTCAGTTTTTCTTGCACTTGCCGCGCGGTGCCCGAAGCAGAAGCAGTTCGCAAGTGCCGGTCGGCCGACTCCTGAGATTTTCGAATTCGAATTTCAGACCAAAGTCTTCTATAAAGCTAAGTACCCCGTTGGGGAAACTTTTCTTGCCTCAGACCGATGTCAGAAAAAGTTAACAATTGTATTTCTTGTGGGAAGCAAATACCTCATAAGGATTTTCATTCTTTTTGCATACCTTCCCTAGGCCCAGACCATGACGTCACTTGTCGGTTTTGTGCTAGGTTTAATAAGCGTACTATTAAAAGACGCTTTGATTTCGCACGACACTACTTCGGTAGGAAATTTAACTACACCATGCCGTCGGAGCAACCAACTACCAGCGTGCACAAAAAATGCAGGGATAAGTACAGACAGCCCAGGCCTAAGCCAGACTCCGAGGCCTCGGCTGATCCGGTCTCCGGTTCTACGGTCCTCAGTGAGGCTCCGACGCAGCCCCTGACTACCGCAGATCTGGAACCCGAGACCGCTACAGAAATTTTGGTGGAAGGCACCAGGCCGACGCAGCCATTTAGTTCAGGCCCTTCCGATGACATTGCTTCAAAAGACGTCGGTGCTACAGAAACGCCATCAGTTTCTGAAGGTGTTTTCAGACCGACGACTCTCACTATTAAAACGTTTTCTAAGTCGAAGACTCCTACTAAGTCTAAAAGGACTGCACTTCAGTCTCCTGTTCAGGGCCCTATGCCTAAGAAACAGATGCTCAAAATGGCTGAAGATTTGATTTCTCTAATCAGGGAATGTTCATCGTGCATACAGCTGCAGTAATAACATATGGGTTCTCTGCCGTCAGGCGGTCCCTCGGTCGGCTGAATTCCAAAGTCTAGGTCCGGCGTCGGTTGTTGTCGCTTCTTTTCCTGACGTTAGTGGGGCTGGAGTATATAAGACACAGCCGACGCCATTTTCTTCAGTCTTTTTTGCTGCACGGTGCCCGAAGCAGAAGTAGTTCGCAAGTGCCGGTCGGCCAGCTCCTGAATTTACGAAAAATTTGGAAACCGAAGTCTTCATTAAAGCTAAGTACCCCGTTGGGGAAACTTTTCTTGCCTCAGACCGATGTCAGAAAAAGTTAACAATTGTATTTCTTGTGGGAAGCAAATACCGCATAAGGATTTCCATTCCCTCTGCATACCTTGTTTAGGCCCAGACCACGAAGTCTCGGGCTGTCGCTTTTGTGCTACTTTCAATAAACGCACTATCAAGCGTTGGGCGGAGTTCGCCCAACTTTTTTTTGGTAAAGCATTTGATTATAAAATGTCGTCGGAGACTCCGACTACCGTTTTGTCCAAAAAACGCAAGGACAAGGACCGACACGCGAGGTCCGCGGTCTCCACTGACTCCACGCCAAAACCGGCTACACATGGTCCGGTTCTCAGCAAGACGCCTATGCAGTCCCTGACTACCGACGACACTTCCTTGGCGGGGTCTTCTGTACCCGAGACCGCAGGTACCTCGGCCCATACCCAGACTACAACCACCGAAGCCACTGTGAGCGTTGACTCTCCTAATGTGGACAGGTCCACTTCCACCCATGGTGTCTTTAGACCCTCATCTTCCTTTTCCATTAAGGCCTTTACTAAGTCCAAATCAGCCAGGCATCCGAAGAGGCCTGTTGCACAGGGCCCATCCACAAGCCCCATGCCTAAAAAACAGATGCTTAAAATGGCTGAGGATTTAATTACTCTTATCAGGGGTTCCCAACCCCCTCCTGACAAGAGGCCCAGAGTGGAGGAAGATTCTCCTCTTCTGATCAGGGCTCCATTTTTCAGAACACTCTGATGTAGAAGAGCAATCTTACTCCCCTTTTGAAGATTCTGATGCAGAGCAATCCATTCCTTCTGTATCTCCCCCTGAGGATTATTCTTTTGGGGAAACCTTGCACACTTTGAGGGAACACTTCCATTGGGAAGGCCAAGACTTTTCTGATTCCAAGAAAAGACTGAGGGAATTTCTTTTGTTACCTCAACACAGACCTCTGGCGATACCTCCTGTCTTGGATGTACTTGATGATGTTTATTCGAGGCTTGCCTTAACCTGGATTCCCTGCCTCCTGCCCCAGTCAAGCCTGATAGGTACTACAGAGTTCCTAACTCTCACCAATTTCTTTTCAAAAGCCATAATGCTGACCCTGAAACCATTTCTCAAGGCCCCAAGGGAATGAAGGCCTCTACTGCTAAGAATCCACTACCTTCCGAAGAGAGTCAAGATCCTTAGAAAGGTGGGGAAAAAAGGTATATACCTCGGCCACCCTAGCCATGAGGGCCTTAAATTGTCAGTTTCATATGCTTAAATATCAGCAGTTTCTGTTATCACAATTAAGAAATAAAATGTCTCAACCTGAACAACCAGATTTGAAGGAGTTGCAGGATATGATGCATAGTGCAGAACAAGTGGGTAAACACACCTTACAATGTGGTTATGATGCCCTAGAGGCCTCAAGTAGAGCTGCAGTTACAGGATCAGTCATTCGTAGGCATGCATGGCTTAGGGAACAAACCTTGCCTGATCATGTGAAAGCTAAATTGCTAGATGCTCCTTTACAAAAGGATGTGCTATTTGGTACTAATGCTGAGGAGATACTATGGAAAATGGAAGAAAAAGCCAAATCTATGCAAACTGTCAAAGCTTTTCTACAGGTTCAACCACCACGTTTTAGCAGAAATTGGCCTTCTAAAAACTGGTCCTTTCCAGCCACGGACAGGCTCCAAAGAGGTAGATATAGGCGCACAAGGGGCAGAGGTCAATCACAAGGATCTTATAGAGGCAGGCAATGGCAAGCTCCAGCACCAAGAGGTGGCGAAAACGGTGCACAGCAATACAGGAAAGAAACCCAATGACTTCCTTCTTTCCATGCCAAGCAAGTTTCAGCTGGCAGCACCCTTGGGAGGAAAGCTGGCATTATTTACAAGAAATTGGCATATGGTCACAACAGACAAATGGATCCTGGACGTTATAAACAGAGGCTACAGATTTCATTTTCACACTCTTCCAAAAATGAGAGGCATGCCAAAACTGCCACACAATCAGAGGGCAGAGGCACAACTACAAATTTCAAAGCTCATAGACATGAAAGCTATTCAAGAGGTACCCACTCACGAACAAGGCCAAGGTTTTTATTCCAGGCTATTTCTGGTACCAAGGAAAGGAACCGACTGGAGACCCATTTTGGACTTATCCATCCTAAACACATTCTTACTCATACCAAAATTCAAGATGCTCACATTACAGCAGCTTCTTCCCATGCTGGGCAAGGGGTTTTGGCTGGTAACATTGTACCTCAAGGAGGCATACCTGCATGTCCCAATCAGACAAAGCTGCAGAAGATACCTCAGATTTCTTGCAGGTTCAATCCACTGTCAATTCTCTGCATTGCCCTTTGGCTTATCTACTGCGCCCAGAGTATTCACGAAATGCCTGGCATCAGTAATTGCCTACTGCAGACTTCAAGGGATACAAATTTACCCTTATTTGGACGACTGCCTGATCCAAGTGGACAGCAAGCGCATACTTCTGGAACATCTGGCTTATGCAACACGGTTACTGAATGCTCTGGGATACACAATCAAGAAAGAGAAATCCAGGCTAACACCAGCTCAGAAAACAACTCTCCTGGGTGCCAACTTGGACACAAACACCCAGATGGCCTATCTTATGCCAGAAAAGCAGAGGCAACTAACTCAGTACTTCAAAATGCTAGCAAATTGTACCAGGCTTACTGCAAGGAAAATCCTGCAGGCTCTGGGCTTCATGGCATCTTGCATTCTTTTAATCCCATGTGCAAAGTTGCATATGAGGAAACTTCAATGGTACCTAAAAAATCTATGGTCTCAACACAGCCACAGTTTGGAAACAATAATACCAATAATTCCATGTTTGCAAAAGGAATTTCTATGGTGGGCTCAAGCATGTCAAACAAACACAGGTCTCCCATTCTGCAAGCCTCAAGCAAATCAAGTCATCACAACAGACGCCTCAGATTACACCTGGGGGGCGCACATGACAGACAGGTGCATTCAGAGCAAATGGTCCCAAAAGGAAAAGCACCTTCACATCAATCAAAAAGAAATGCTAGCAGCAATAAATGCAATTACAGTTTTCAAGGACCTCCTGCATCCAGGACAATTATTGATAAGAACAGACAACACCACAGTTATGTGGTACATAAACAAACAAGGAGGAACACATTCATACCCCCTGTGCCGACTAGCCATGACACTTTGGAACTTGGCTCTGGAATGGCAAATCAAACTTCAAGCACAGTACTTGCCAGGTTTGGAAAACACGCTGGCAGACAATCTAAGCAGAAATATGACAGATCCACACGAATGGAAATTGCATCCTCAAGTGTTTACAAAGATACTCCAAGCGTGGGGGAGGCCAGACATAGATCTCTTCGCCTTCCACAGGAATCATCAATTGGAAAAGTTTTGTTCAAGGACCTTTCATCCAAAGGCCTGGAGAGTGGATGCCCTTTCATTCAGTTGGACAGCATGGACAGTTTACGCTTTCCCACCTCTGCCTCTTCTGCCCAAGGTGCTCTTGAAAGCAAGAACAGAGAGACCAAAGATGATACTGATTGCTCCAGACTGGCCAAGACAACACTGGTACCCACTCCTGAGGAGCTTAACACATACTCCTCCCTGGTCCCTACCCCTAATGCCTCTTCTGCTGACTCAGCACAACTACAAAACTCTTCACAGTCAGCTGAAAACACTCAATCTCGCTGCATGGAAAATTCCTTAACACATCAACAGACCTTACTCCCCAAAGAGGTACAGGATGTCATTTTGGAGGCCAGAAGGCCATCTACTAGAAAGGCTTACTCAGCAAAATGGAAACGGTTTTGCTCTTGGAATGAGAAAAAAGGCCAGGACCCTACAAAACTAAAGTTGCCTCAGGTATTACAGTATCTAGCTGAGCTGCTGAACAGTGGACTTTCATTTTCCTCTATAAAAATCCATGCCTCAGCCATTTCTACAGAATTCAACACGGATCCACCCTTATTCTCTCACCCACTCTTAAGACAGTTCCTCAGAGGGGCTAAGAATATAAGACCACCAAGGAAACAACCAGTGCCAGCCTGGGATCTTAATTATATTCTAGAAAAATTAACATTGCCTCCCTTTGAACCAGCTGCCTCAACAGACTTGCAACATTTGTCCTGGAAAACAGCCTTCCTTCTGGCCATTACCTCAGCTCATAGGGTTTCGGAACTACAAGCCCTCATGGCTGTGCAGCCCTTTCTCATCTTCCATCAAGACAGGGTTTCCCTTCGAACCAACCCATCATTTATGCCTAAAGTGGTATCCAGGGTAGCTTTAAATCAAGCCATTCACTTGCCTACCTTTTACCCCAATCCTCAAAACAAAGGGGAAAGGCTGCTACACTCTTTAGACATCCATAGACAGCTACGTTATTATTTGGACAGAACAAAGCCTTTTAGGAAATCAGAACAACTTTTTGTGTCCTATGCTGTAGGAGCTCAAGGGAAGCCAGTGACCAAACAGACAATTTCAAAATGGATAGGCCACTGCATACAGTTTTTTTACTCCTATCATGGAAAATCTGTCCCTACGGGCATCAGATCCCACTCCACCAGGGCCACAGCTACATCTACAGCCTTCCTCAGAGGAGTTCCTACCAAAGATATTTTGGAGGCAGCCACTTGGAGTTCTGTACATACCTTCACAAGACACTACCACCTGCCTTTATATTCCAAAACTAGAGCAGGCTTTGCTACTGCTGTGTTGCAGGGCATTCTGGCTCATCCCAGTTTTACCTAGTGCCTACCACCCTGTGCGTAGCTTTGGGATTCTACCCATATGTTATTACTGCAGCTGTATGCACGATGAACATAGTACAGTTTTGTACCTACCATAAATGTAGATGTTCGAGTGCTAATACAGCTGCAGTACAGATTTCCCTCCCTCCTTCCCCTCTTGGTAAAGGCTTAGGACCTAACCCCTCTTCATACAACCTGTTTGGGTTATCCTTCTATGGTATATTTGCTTGCAACTACTGTTTTTTGATTACATTGCATTGCATGTATATAAATATAATTTATGTATTGCCTTCCTGCTGGGGGCACCTGACATCTGGGGCAAGAAAGACTGAAGAAAATGGCGTCGGCTGTGTCTTATATACTCCTGCCCCACTGACGTCAGGAAAAGAAGCGACAACAACCGACGCCGGACCTAGACTTTGGAATTCGGCCGACCGAGGGACCGCCTGACGGCAGAGAACCCATATGTTATTACTGCAGCTGTATTAGCACTCGAACATCTACATTTATGGTAGGTACAAAACTGTACTTTCACAGCCCCCTCCTGACAAAAGGCCTAGACAAGAGAAAGATAATGCATCCTCTGAACAACTGTCCATTTCTTCAGACTCCTCTGAGGACCAAGATTATTCCTTCTCTCCTTATGAAGATTCTGATGCTGAGGACTCTATTCCCTCAGCTTCTCCTCCTGAAGACTACTCCTTTGGGGAGACTTTATACACTGAGGGAACATTTTCACTGGGAAGGTCAGGACTACTCTAACTCGAAGAAAAGGCTCAGAGAGTTTCTTTTACTCCCCCAACACAGACCACTTGCCATCCCACCAGTTTTGGACATTGTGGATGATGTTTATTTAGAATCCAGTTTGAACCCAGACACTCTACCTCCTGCTCCGGCTAAGCCTGACAGATACTGTAGAGTGCCTGATTCCCACAAATTTCTTTACAAAAGCACTGCAGCTGACCCAGAGACTATTTCCCAGGGTCCCAAGGGGGCTAAGGCTTCTATGGCTAAAAACTGAGTACCTTCTGAGAGGGATTCCAGAGCACTAGACAGGTGGGGGGAAAAAGGTTTACACTTCAGCCACACTAGCTATGAGAGCACTGAATTGCCAATTTCACATGCTTAAATATCAGCAAAGAATAACCACTCTCCCTCAACAATCTGAATTGAAAGAAGTACAGGATCTGTTGCACGCCACTGAGCAGGTGGGCAAGCATACCTTACAATGTGGGTTTGATTCTTAGGAGGCCTCCTGCAGAGCAGCTGCCACTGGGTCTGTTATACGTAGGCATGCTTGGTTAAAGGAACAAACTCTGCCGGATCATGTTAAAGCAAAATTACTAGATGCTCCCTTACAGCAGGATGTGCTTTTTGGACTTAAAGCAGAAGAAGTTTTAAAGAAAATGGAAGATAAGGCAAAATCTATGCAGACAGTCAAGGATTTCCTACAGGTACAACCCCCTCGCTTCAGCAGAAACTGGCCAACAAAAAATTGGTCCTTTCCAGCTACGGACAGACCACAGAAGGGTAAATATAGATGCCCAAGGGGCAGAGGACAACCACAACCCCAGTATAAGCCTCGTCAATGGGGCACTACAACACAGAAGGGAGGAGAAGACAGGTCTCAATCCACCAGAAGGCAAACTCAATGACTTGCACCACATCTGGCCAAGCAATACTCTTTTGGCAGCCCCCTTGGGGGGAAAACTCGCACTTTTTGCAGACAACTGGCACAGTGTCACACAGGACAAATGGGTCCTAGACATAATTTCACAAGGATACAGATTCCACTTTCACACCTTGCCAATGAAAAGAGGAATGCCAAACCTGCCACAAAATCAATGGGCAGAGGCACAAAAACAAATTACAGCTCTCATGGACATGAGAGACATTCCACTGGTACCTACTCGAGAGAAAGGCCAAGGATTTTATTCAAGACTCTTTCTAGTGCCCAGAAAGGACAATGCCTGGAGACCAATTCTGGACCTTTCAATTCTAAACACCTACTTACAAGTACCCAAATTCAAGATGCTAACACTACAGAAGCTACTTCTCATGTTGGGCAAGGAAGCATGGCTAGTAACGTTGGACCTCAAGGAGGCATACCTGCATGTCCCAATCAGACAAAGTTGCACAAGATACCTCCGTTTCATTGCAGCTTCAACACATTACCAATTCTCTGCACCGCCCTTTGGCTTATCTACTGCGCCCAGAGTCTTCACAAAATGCCTGGCACCAGTAATTGCATACTGCAGACAAAGAGGAATTCAAATATATCCATACCTAGATGACTGCCTCATCCAAGCAGAAAGCAAAGACATCCTCCTGCTTCATCTGGCCTTTGTAAAGCATCTACTAAACTGTTTGGGGTACACAGTAAACGAAAAGAAGTCAAAACTAGTACCCTCACAAAAAATGACATTCCTGGATGCCAGCTTGGATACAACGGCCCAGAAGGCTTATCTTACACCAGACAAGCAACTACAACTGACTCAATATTTCAGGACAATGGCAACAAAGACCCAATTAACTGCAAGAAAATTTCTGCAGGCTTTGGGCTTCATGGCATCTTGCATACTAATAATACCATTTGCAAAACTGCATATGAGGAAATTACAGTGGTATCTAAAAAGCGTATGGTCTCAACACAGCCACAGCTTGGACACAATGATATCTCTCATCCCCTGCCTACAACAGGAATTTCTATGGTGGTCACAGGCATGTCACCTCAACAAGGGTTAGCCTTTCACCTTGCCCCCAGCCAGGCAAACTATCACAACAGATGTTTCAGATTACGCCTGGGGGGGCACACATGGCAGGACAGTGCATTCAAGGCCTATGGACTGCAGATCAAAGAAATCTGCACATCAATCAGAAAGAGATGCTAGCTGTACAGAAAGCTCTGACAGCCTTCAAGGACCTGGTACATCCAGGACAACTTGCAATAAAGACGGACAACACCACAGTAATGTGGTACATAAACAAACAAGGGGGTACGCATTCCTACTCTCTATGCAGGCAAGCAATGATCTTATGGAACACAGCTCTGGCTTACCAAGTTCAGTTGCAAGCTCAATTCCTGCCAGGACAGAAGAACACATTGGCAGACGACCTCAGCAGAAACATCAAGGATTCCCATAAGTGGAAACTAGATCCACAAATATTTGCAATGATAACTCAAAAATGGGGCCTTCCAGACGTGGACCTATTTGCCAGTCCTCAAAATTATCAACTAACAAAATTTTGTACAAGGACATTTCACCATCAAGCTTGGAAAGTGGATGCACTCTCTTTCTGTTGGAAAAACCTGACAGTATATGCCTTCCCTCCATTGCCTCTCCTCACAAAGGTTCTTCTGAAAGTCAAAAAGGAGAAACCACGACTGATTCTCATAGCCCCAGACTGGCCACGCCAGCACTGGTACCCACTATTGAGAAATATGGCTCACAGCCCACCATGGATATTGCCTCAAATCCCCCATTTGCTCACACAACAAAACAATCAGATTCTTCACAGCCAGCTCAAAACTTTAAATCTGGCTGCATGGCAAATCAACTAAACATACAGCCAGCTCCTCTTAACCAAGCAGTTCTGGATGTTATTCTGGAAGCCAGGAGGCCTAGCACCAGGAAGGCTTACTCGGACGAATGGAAAAGGTTTTGTGCCTGGAACCAAGCTAAAGACCAAGACACAATTCAGCCTCACATGCCTCACATTCTACAGTATTTAACTGAGATGTTGCACAAAGGACTTTTTCTCCTCCATTAAAATCCATGCTTCAGCTATTTCAGCTCACTACAACACTGATCCACCTTTATTTTCACATCCGCTTCTAAGGCAGTTCCTCAGAGGGGCAAAAAACATTAGACCACCCAGAAGAGCTCCTACACCTACATGGGACCTCAACTTTGTCCTGGAAAAACTAACACTGCCTCCTTTTGAACCAGCTTTCTATGCAGATCTTCAGTTCCTATCATGGAAAACTGCCCTGCTCCTAGCAATAACTTCAGCTAGAAGAGTCTCAGAGCTGCTGGCACTAATGGCAGTGGAACCTTTCCTCATTTTTCATCAAGACAGAGTTTCTCATAGGTTCATAGGTTCATACTAGGCTATCTGCCCGAGGGCATTTACAAGCCTAGCCCATCGTTTTGTGGCTTACGCCACCCCTTTAGTATGGGGAACTATACCCATTATTTTGCTGTGCCTCTGTCGAGCAGTGACACTGAGGTAATCCCTGGGGTATATCTGCGATCTCCCATCCATTGGTCAAGATTTCTCTTGAACAAGGCCAGCGAGGTGCTCTGCCTCACATATACCGGAATTTTGTTCCACAGCATAGGGAGTCTTTGGGTGATGAATCTATCCCTCCAGCACGTCCTATTAATAGCCGTGTCGAGGTTTAAGTCTCCGCCCTTGTGACTCTGATGGATCTAGATTTTTGAGGTGAAGCATATTCATCAAATCTGGGTTTGACATGGCCTTGTATGTTAGGCAAAGGTCACCTCCGAGCAAGCGTGCGACTGAATAGAGCTGGAGTTCTTTCAGTCGGGCGGCATAGGACAGATTTTGAGACCCTTTATCCTTTTGGTGAGGAACTTTGTGGCCTCTCCAGCTGCTGCAAGTGTCTGGTCAGATACATTCAATGGGGCATTGTACTCAATCATTGGTCTGATGAGTGATGAGTAAAGGAGACCATGACCTCCCTTGATCTAGATGAGAATCCCTTCATGATAAGGTGGGCAATGTAGAAGGTCTTCCTAACTACTTTAGCTACATGGGTGTCGAATGACAGACTACTATCAACCTGGGTCCCCAGGTCTCTGATGACTTCTTCTGTGCTCAGTGGATTGCCACCTATTTGGTAGCTAGGGGTAACCTTGTTTTTCCCTAAGGGTATGACTATGCATTTTTTGGCATTTAACTTTAGGCCATGGCTCTGGCACCAGTTATCCGTTTCTGTAAGACCCTTCTGAAGGATATCTGTGTCAGATGTGTTTTCTACTATGGCGCCCAGTTTGCAGTCATCTGCAAACTTTGTCAGCCATAACCCTCCTGCGTTTGCTTGTACTTCGGAAAAGTAGATGCCAGACAAGAGTGGGCCCAGGACTGAGCCCTGTGGGACACCACTTGTGACAGGCTTTGAGTCTGACATGGCGCCAGCAACTCTGTACGAACTAATCCTACCTTTATGCCTAAGGTGGTTTCCAGTGTGGCTTTAAATCAAACCATCCACTTACCCACCTTCTTCCCAAATCCACAGAACAAAGGTGAGAGACTACTACATTCCTTGGACATTCACAGGTAACTTCGTTACTACTTGGACAAAACTAAGGCTTTCGGAACATTGGACCAGCTCTTTGTATCCTATGCTACAGCTACTCAAGGGAAGGCTATATCAAAGCAAATTATTTCTAAATGGATAGGTCATTGCATACGTTTCTGCTATACTCATCATGGGAAACCAGTTCCTGCTACCATTAGGTCCCACTCTACCAGGACAACAGCTACCTCTACAGCCTTTCTAAGGGGGGTTCCAACCAAGGAGATTTTAGAAGCTGCAACTTGGAGTTCAGTACACATCTTTACCAAACACTATCACTTACCTCTTTACTCTAAGACCAGGGCGGGCTTCGCCACTGCAGTTCTGCAGGGCCTTATAGCCTCCACTAACCCTCTATGATACCTCCTCCCTTCCTTAGCTTTGGGATTCAACCCAAGTGTGATGACTGCAGCAGGGTAACACGATGAACATAGTACAGTTTTGTACCTACCATAAATGTAGATGTTCGAGTGTTCACCCTGCTGCAGTCCAGGATGTTCTTCATCTCACATTGCTGCAGTCCTTACACTTGGGTAGTCTGCTGTCCTCGGTCGGCCCGAATATCAAAGTATAAGGCTGACGTCGGTCAAGGCGCATTTGACTGACATCAGGACGTCAGGGTACAAATGCGCATGACCGACGTCATATCCTCAGTCTTTTTTGCCGCATGGTCCGATGCAGAAGCAGTATTGCAAGTGCCGGTTGGCGTTCTGAAATTTTTCGTTTTCGGAGTTTCAGACCAAGTCAAAGTTGGCTAAGTACCCCGTTGGGGAATATTTTAGTTTTTTCTTGCCTCAGTGGTTTACCGGATGTCAGAAAAAGTGAATAATTGTATTTCTTGTGGGAAACAGATACCGCATAGAGACTATCATACTTTGTGTATTCCTTGTTTAGGGCCTGAGCACGACGTTGTTGGGTGTCGCTCTTGTGCTAGATTTAATAAGCGCACTATAAAGAGGAGATTAGATTGTGCCAGGTTAGTCTTTGGGAAGCGGTGCAATTACAAAATGCCGTCGGATGCTCCGACGCCCGCTTCTTTGAAGAAGCGCAAGGACAAAGCAGTGAAGCCTTGGCTAGAGAAACCGTCCGTACCGGACGCCGGTTCTTTAGAGGTGTCGGTGGAGCCGGTGGTTCCACCGGAGGTTTCTTTGGGATCCCAGGGAGAGACCTTGTTATTGCAGGATTTGGCCTCTCAGGAGGCAGGCCAGGGTGATGGGGCTTCTCAGGTTACTATACTCCCCTCCCTGCCTAGGGTGGTTAGGCCCTCTCCTTCTGTTTCCAAGGCTTCTCCTAGAGGCAGGCCAGGTTTAGCTTCAGTTGGTGTCACCCCTAGTTCTTCAGGAACTGTGCCCAAGAAGCATATGCTTAAAATGGCAGAAGATTTGATTACTCTGATTAGGGGTTCTTTGCCCCCTCCTGATAAGAGACCTAGGGTGGAGCCTGAGCTAGGGAGTTTTGAGCAGGCTTGGATGTTTCAGAGTCTTGCTGAAGACTTGCAGGAGTACTCTCCTTATTCTGATTCTGATGTGGATGATTCTACTCCTTCTGCTTCTCCTCCTGAGGATTTTTCTTTTTCAGAAACTCTTCATTCCATGAGGGAGCATTTTAAGTGGGAAGGTCAAGACTTCTCTGATTCCAGGAAAAGGCTTAGGGAATTTTTGTTTTTACCCCAACATAGGCCTTTGGCTATACCTCCTGTTTTGGATGTAGTGGAAGATGTTTTTACAGAGGCTTCTCTTAATCCTGATTCTTTGCCTCCTGCTCCTGTTAAACCGGATAGGTATTACAGGGTGCCTGAAGTTCATAAGTATCTTTTTAAGAGTCCGAGGGCAGACCCAGAAACTGTTAGCCAGGGGCCTAAAGGTGTTAAGGCTTCTGTTGTCAAGAATCTGGTTCCTGCAGATAAAGAAGCCAGGGCCTTGGATAGATGGGGAAAGAAAGTTTATACTTCTTCCACTCTAGCTATGAGGGCTTTGAATTGCCAGTTTCACATGTTAAAATACCAAAACTAACTCCTTTCACAGTTGAAGTCTAAGGTTGATGCTCTGGCGGAAGGTATTGATTGTAAAGAGTTACAAGATTTAGTACATGTTTCTGAACAGGTGGGTAAGCATTCTTTGCAATGTGGTTTTGATGCTGTACAGGCCTCGTCTAGGGTGGCTGCCACTGGGTCAGTTCTTCGCAGGCACGCCTGGCTGAGGGATCAAAATTTATCTGACCATGTTAAAACAAGGATTTTAGATGCTCCTTTACAATCTGATGTGTTGTTTGGTTCTCCTGTTGAGGCAGTTTTAAAGAAAATGGAAGACAAGGCTAAGTCTATGCAGACTGTTAAAGATTTTTTGCAGGTTCAGCCTCCTAAGTTTAGTAGGAATTGGCCTGCTAAAGGGTGGACGTATCCTTCTTATGATTCCCAGTCTAGGGGTAGATCTAGACGTGGTAGGGGCAGAGCTCAGGGCTCTTTCAGGCCTAGAACAGGGAGTTCTCCTGCACAGTCTTCAGGTGAGGGCAGGGGTCAGTCCTTTCGTAAACAGACCCAATGACCTACCTTTTCAGCTGCCAGAGCCTTCTCGTCTGGCAGCACCTTTGGGAGGAAGGTTGGCACTTTTCAAAGAAAATTGGAGTTTAATTACCCAAGACAGATGGGTATTGGATATCATACACCAAGGTTACAGGTTTTATTTCCATACCTTGCCTCCTTTCAGGGGCATGCCAGACGTTCCTCCTCAACAAAGAATAGAGGCTCACAAGCAAATTTCTCTGTTACTTCAACTAGGGGCCATACAGCCGGTCCCTATGCCAGAAGTGGGCCTAGGATTTTATTCCTGCCTGTTCCTAGTACCAAAGAAGGGGAACACGTGGAGACCAATTTTGGATTTATCTATCCTCAACACTTATCTGGACATTCCCAAGTTCAAAATGTTGACGTTGCAGCAGCTTTTACCTCTGCTGGGCAAAGATCATTGGATGGTAACTTTGGATCTCAAGGAGGCTTACCTTCATGTTCCTATCAGACTAAGTTGCAGGAAGTATCTGCGTTTTCGAGCTGGGACTTCTCACTATCAGTTCTCTGCATTGCCCTTTGGCTTATCTACTGCGCCCAGAGTGTTCACGAAAGTTCTGGCTCCAGTGATAGCTTTCTTCAGGCTAAAAGGAATACAGATCTATCCTTATTTGGATGACTGCCTGATTCTGGCTCAAGGAAGGGAAGAGCTTCTTCATCATTTGGAATATGTGATAGCAGTGCTAAGATGCCTGGGGTATTCTGTGAACGAAATAAAGTCCAGTCTAGTACCCTCTCAGGACATGTGCTTTCTGGGTGTAAGACTGAATACAGCATCCCAGATGGCCTTTTAACCCCGGACAAACAAAAGAGTCTTTCCCTTTACTTCCATCAACTATCTCATCAGTCCGGGCTGACTGCAAGGACAGTCCTTCAAGCCTTAGGGTTCATGGCATCTTGTATTCTGGTGCTTCCCAATGCCAAACTGCATATGAGGAAGCTGCAATGGTATCTCAAAATGTATGGACACAGCACTGCCAGGATCTGGACACTGTCATTCAAATAATACCTTGCATTCAAAAGGAATTTTTGTGGTGGGCTCAGGAATGTCACCTAAACAAGGGACTCTCTGTGACCCGGCCAGAGGCGAGTCAGATTTTAACGACAGATGCCTCAGACAAAGCTTGGGGAGCTCATCTAAATGGAAAGTGGATACAAGACAAGTGGCCTGCCAGACTACAACATCTACATATCAACCTGAAGGAGATGTTAGCAGTCCAGTTTGCATTGATAGCTTTCAAGGATTTACTTCTTCCAGGGCAGGTGTTGATTCTAACAGACAACACAACTGTCATGTGGTACATCAACAAGCAAGGGGAACATTCTTATCCTCTATGCAGGCAAGCAATGATTTTGTGGGAGACTGCTCTCAGTTTACAGCTCAATCTTCAGGCAAGGTTTCTGCCAGGAGCACAGAACTCCTTAGCAGATGTGTTGAGCAGGCAATTATGGATCCCCACGAGTGGAAATTGGATCCTCATGTATTTCAGAAATTGACAGTGTCATGGGGAACTCCAGACATAGATCTGTTCGCTTCTCCACTAAACCATCAGCTGCCAAAGTTTTGCACAAAAAGGTTTCATCCCACAGCTTGGAAAGTGGATGCTCTTTCTTTCAATTGGAGCAATCTTCATGTGTATGCCTTTCCACCTCTGCCTCTCCTCCCAAAGGTACTTCTAAAGGTCAGACAGGACAAGCCAAGGATGATTTTAATAGCTCCAGATTGGCCTCGACAGCACTGGTATCCATTACTGAGAAGTCTGGTACGGAAGCCTCCATGGCCTTTGCCTTCAATTCCACACCTGTTGTCGCAGGAGGACAGCCATTTGCTCAATGTCAAACTTCACTCTCTTCACCTAACAGCCTGGCATATTCTGTTTTGAACCATAGAGGGTCTCAACTTCCACAACAAGTTTTGAATGTGATTTTGGAAGCTAGAAGGCCTAGTACAAGGAAAGTGTACGCAGATAAATGGAAGAGATTTTTATTTTGGAGTGCAGCAAAGGATTTTGATGTTTCTGAGCCTAATTTAAGTGTGGCTCTTCAATATCTTACTGAGTTACTGGACAAAGGTTTGTCTTTCTCTTCTATTAAGGTTCATGCTGCAGCAATTTCAGCTCACTATGAATGTGACCCTCCATTGTTTTCTCATCCTTTGTTCAAGCAATTTCTTAGAGGGGCAAAGAATATAAGACCCCCACGAAGAGCTCCTACTCCTGCTTGGGATCTCAATTTTGTGTTGGAGAAACTCACTCTACAACCTTTTGAGCCTGCAGCTACTTCTGAGTTGAAATATTTATCATGGAAGACTGCCTTTTTGTTGGCCATTACCTCTGCAAGAAGGGTTTCTGAATTACAGGCCCTTATGGCGGTTGAGCCTTTCTTGATTTTCCATAAGGATATGGTATCTTTGCGTACTAATCCTTCCTTTATGCCTAAGGTGGTTTCTAGTGTGGCTTTAAACCAAACTATTCATTTGCCTACTTTTTATGCAAATCCCCAAAATAAAGGGGAAAAGATTTTGCACACTTTAGATGTACACAGGCAGTTGCGATATTATTTGGACAGAACTAAAGGGTTCAGCAGTCTCAGCAGTTGTTTGTTTCTTTTGCTTTGAGTTCTCAGGGCAAGCCTGTGTCAAAACAAACTATTTCTAAGTGGATTGGGTTTTGCATTGCTTTCTGTTATTCCCATCATGGTAAGGAGATTCCAGCTGGGATTAGGCCTCATTCCACTAGGGCTGCTGCCACTTCGACAGCCTTTTTGAGGGGAGTGGCAACCAAGGATATTTTGGAGGCAGCTACTTGGAGTTCAGTGCATACTTTCTCTAGGCATTATCACCTGCCACTTTACTCTAAATCCAGGGCTGGTTTTGCCACTGCTGTTTTGCAGGACATTTTGGCAGCTCCTGCTTCCTTGTAGTTTGGCCATCCTCCCTTACCTCTGCTTTGGGATTCTACCCAAGTGTAAGGACTGCAGCAATGTGAGATGAAGAACATAGTACAGTTTTGTACCTACCATAAATGTAGATGTTCGAAGATCCACATTGCTGCAGTCCAATTTACCCTCCCTCCTTCCCCTCTGTTGTTAGAAGTGGTTGTGTGGGTTGGGTTGTAAATATTGTGTATATTGTATATATTGTACATATAATTAGTGCAAGGGTGGTTGGTTGTTTGTTTGCTGTCTTTTGGTTTTGACCTTTATTTTTAGGGTCTTCTGACATCTGGGGCAAGAAAAGACTGAGGATATGACGTCGGTCATGCGCATTTGTACCCTGACGTCCTGATGTCAGTCAAATGCGCCTTGACCGACGTCAGCCTTATACTTTGATATTCGGGCCGACCGAGGACAGCGGACTACCCAAGTGTAAGGACTGCAGCAATGTGGATCTTCGAACATCTACATTTATGGTAGGTACAAAACTGTACTTTACCCTCCCTCCATCCCCTCTGATCTACTGGCTAAATCTCTTCAATACCTTACTGATGTATTTGCTGATAACTGAAGGGTTTTTGTGTTTGCGCAGAGGTTTCTCCATTTGGTACTAATTTCTGATCACCTTTTTGGGGGCACCTGACATCTGGGGCAAGAAAAACTGAAGAAAATGGCGTCTGTTGCACTATATATACCCCTGGCGCACTGACGTCAGGGAGGAGGCGACAGCAACCGACGCCGGACCAAGGCTTTGGAAGTCCGGCCGACTGCGGGACCACCTGACGACAGGATAACCCAAGTGTGATGACTGCAGCAGGGTGAACACTCGAACATCTACATTTATGGTAGGTACAAAACTGTACCTGTTAAGTTGTCCATCTTGCCTTCATTCTTGCTGGATGGGTTCGGAGCCGATCCTCGGCTCCGACTCGGCCACTCTAAAAGCTCGAGAGTTGGTTCCACCGGCTCGAGGCTCCCCTTATATCCCACAATGCTAGGCGGTAATACCTCAAATCTTGTTTGCTGCTACAGCGATCGAGGTGTGTTGTATTCTACCGGCTTCAGGTCAGTTCATTAGATCAGTCTAATAGTTAATTTAAACCCCTTTAATTTAGTTTTTTTCTCATTATTCCCTTAGTTTAGTGGATTTTGATCCTTTTTCTACCTTTTTATCCACCCTTTTTTCCTCAAGAACTTATAGTTCTTTCCTTAGGCCTTCGGGCCCTTCCATCCCCCTTTAATAGTGGAGTGTATGTGTTTTTTTGTAGGGATTTAAAAAAAATAAATAAATAAATAATAATACTAAACTAACTAAACTTATTAGTTTTAACTTAGTTTAAACTTAGTGGATAGTGTAATCGGTGTGTTTGTGTTTGTGTGGTGGTTACACATTTTTTTTCCTTGAAAATGTCCAAGGATTCAAAGGTCTCAGGCTTCAAGAAGTGTGACTCGTGCTGTCAGAAAATGTCTCTGACAGACGGTCACACTTCTTGTGTGTACTGCCTGGGACCTTTACACCTGCAGGACTCTTGTGCTGTATGCCATGGCTTCAGCCCCAGAGTCCTGCAGGAAAGAAAAAATAAGCTTATTTTACGAGGCTTATTAAAACCTGAGGGTCCCCCGACTCTTTCTTCGGGCAAACCCTCTAAGCCTTCTAGGTCGTCGGCTCCAGCTTCTGAGTCAACACCTAAGGCTTCGAAGTCTGCTACAACATCGGCTCCGCCTGGAGCCGATGAGACTTGAACTGTTATTTCTTCGGTTCCCTCGGCTCCGGCCGGAGCCGAGGTGTTGGAAATTACTGAGTCGGCTCCGATAAGATTATCTGAACCGACAACTAGGAAGAGGTCTAGGTCACCGTCTCTTGGCTCCGTTCATTCGGCTCCAGCATCTCCCTTGCTGTCTGAACGGAGCCATAGATCTCACTCCTCTAGGTCTCGAGACTTTCGGACCATGACCTTCAGAGGGTAGTGAGACGACTTCTTAAGTCCAAGGCACTGGCCCAAATGCTTCAGAGCCCGACTCAGCAGTCGATGCTTAATCCTATTTCTCAAAATGTTCCTCCTCCGACTCCTTTGAGTTCGGAGCCGGGGCGTTTCGGACCCGAGACTGTGGCAGCGTCGGAGCCGATACAATTGTCTTCGGCGCCGTCGTCTGCTCCGTTTTCTTCATTGGAAGAATCTCGGCGCCGGACTTCCCTCGTCGGCTCCGAGGGGCTGAGTGGCATCAGACCCTTGTCCGACCCCGCTCTCCCTCTCGGTGCTTCGGCGCTGGTGAGCTTGGCTCCGACATCGGCCTTGGAGCCATCACTGTCGGTGCCGAGGGAGGTTTTCAGCTTTTCAGAGCGGAGACCTCTGGCTCTGCCTGACAGGGGTGCTTTCGAGGTCATGCGGAGTGTGTTGGAACCTGGTTCAACTCCACAGTCTGCTCCGTCCGCCCCTCCCTCCTCGGTGCCTCAGGTAATTTCTACTCACTCCCTCATCCCAGACCGCAGAGAGCCAGCTCCTCAAGAATCCCCTGTGGGGATCTCATCCTCTTCCGAGGCCTCTCCTGATTTGGCAGGGGAGCCCCCTAGGAAGAGAAAGTGCAAGAGGAAGCACATAGACTCACCTGAGTCTGTCACCTCTGACACGGATTTAGAGGATTCTGAAGGTTCCCCCCGTTCCCCCTCTGAAGATGTCTCCTTTGCAGACATCCTGGAGATCTTAAAACAGAGGGGGAATTGACCAGCCCTTAACCCTTCGGAGGATGAATCTGTGTATCTTGAGGCGTTCGGCTCTCGCCCTTCCACCTCCTGGGTGTCCCCCCCATTTGATCCCCTTATGCAGGTGGTAGCAAAAAAGGCTTGGACGGCTCCTGACTCTGTGGACCCCACCCCCAGGAGACCTTCAAAGTTTATTTCAGCACCAGCAGACAAACAATTTCTGACTAAAGGAGTTTCTGTGGATGCTATGGTGGTAGCTGCTGCCACCAAGAAGGAACTAGCTGATCCTTCAGTGCCTGTCCATCCCCCTAACAAGGAATCTAGGTCTATGGACAGGTACGGGAAGCGGATGTTTTCGTCAGCGACCTTTTCAATGCGTTCGCTGAACTACCTCTGTCATTTCACTCGTCTTCAAAGAGACTTGATCAAGGAAGCGAGTGAGATGTTAAAGGATCCAACAGCTGCGGGTTTTCAGGATAAGATGAACGCTCAGCTGGCTACCCTCAATTCGATAGCTAACTCCTCCATGCGCCTTCTTTCATATGCGGCTGATGGAGCGAGCAGAGCCGCAGGTACAGGTGTGGCCTTACGTCGGCATGCCTGCATGCGGCTCTCCAATTTTGGACCCCTTTAAGGCGTCTTTCACTAATTCCCCGTTTGATGGATCGTCCCTTTTTGGTCCTCAAGTGAAAGAAACCCTGACAAGGTGCGAGACTGATGGCAAAACTCTTTCTGTCGTCGGAGTCCATTTTTCTACTCCTTCTAGGCCTTACCCCAAGGGCCAGAAAAGTGGAAAGATGTTGTTCCGCAAGCAATCTCAAGGGGCTTTGCCTGACGCACAGAGTCGGTTCCCCTCTAGAGGCAGAGGGGGGAACAATAATGGTAGATGCCGCCCTAGAGGCAGGGGGTCCATAGAACCAGGGCAATCGAGAAACTTTTTCTGATAAGCCCTTTCAGCATCCCTGAGGTGTTGCCCGACTGTCCACCTTCGGAGGCAGTCGGGGGAAGTATCACTGTACCCAGAAGCCTGGTGATCTCTAACTCAAGACAAGTGGGTACAGTCCATCATTTCCGAAGGCTATTCCATTCCGTTCTTTCGCGTTCCAAATCAATCAAAAAAGTCCCTTCCAGATGTTCCACCCGCTCAAAGGGAACAAGCAGCGTTAGAAATATCAAAGTTGCTTGCAAAAAGAGCCATTCAGCCAGTTCCAGCAGACCAGCAAGGATCCGGAATCTACTCCAAATTCTTTTTGGTTCCAAAGAAAACAGGGGACTGGAGGCCCATTTTGGATCTCAGCATCTTGAACAAGTCTGTCAAGAAAACAAGATTTCGGATGGTCACGTTGCAATCCATCCTACCCCTATTGGGGAAGGAAAACTGGATGTGCTCTATAGACCTCCAGGATGTGTACTATCATATAAAAATGAACAGACGCTCCAGGAGGTTCCTCCACTTCAGGCTGGGAACCAGTCACTTTCAATTCAGAGCCCTGCCCTTTGGACTCACCACAGCCCCCTGGGTGTTTACCAAATGCATAGCAGTGGTTGCCTCTCACCTGAGACGTCAAGGATTCCAGGTGTTTCCATACTTAGACGACTGGCTCCTTACAGCTCCCACCAAGCATCTTCTACTACTTGCCAGAGACTACACTTTTCGCATATTTCGAAAGCTAGGTATCTCAATAAATTGCGAAAAGTCTGTTTTGTCGCCTTGTCGTGCTATTACCTTCATAGGCGCAAATCTAGACACAGTCAGCATGTCAGCGAGACTCACAGACCAAAGGATAGCAGACATACACAAACTAGTCTCTCTTCTTTTCCACAGCAACAGAATCAAAGTCAGACTGGTCCTGAAAGTACTAGGGATAATGGCAGCTGCTATCCCTCTACTTCTATTAGCCCGATTTCACATGAGAATCTTACAATGGATGCTCTTCACACAATGGTCATACCAACATCTTCCGATGTCCCACACCATTGTGATAACGCAAGCATGCAGGAATCCTTTGGTGGATTTCATCCCCCCAGCTCTTCTTAGGAAGACCATTTGTCCCTCCCCCTCTGGTTGCTACTCTGACAACGGACGCCTCCCTGATCGGGTGGGGGGGCATTATCAGGGCAGGACAGTCCAGGGCATATGGCAACCTTCTGACGCCACTTGCATATAAATGTTCTAGAGATGAGAGCAGTGCTTTTAGCATTGCAGGCCCTTCAAGACTCTCTTCCGATGGGAACGATAGCAATTCAGACGGACAACATGTCTGTAGTGTGGTATATCAACAAACAAGGCGGAACCAGATCTTACCCCCTATGTTGAGAAGCACTCAGACTGTGGCAATGGGCGATTTCTTCTCAGCGGTTTCTGATAGCAACGCACATCCCCGGGAAGTCCAATGTCATTGCGGACAAATTGAGCAGAGCTATTCTCATGCCTCACGAGTGGTCTCTGAAAAATTCAGTGTTGGAAAAAGTTTTTCTGAAGTGGGGCCAGCCTTGCTGCGACCTTTTTGCTACTCCCCAAAACAGCAAGTGCAAAGATTATTTCACCCTCTTTCCCCTACCAGGCCATCCCAGCAGAGACGCTCTAGTCCAAGATTGGCCCCGGGGACTTCTGTATGCATTTCCTCCCTTCCCACTAATTTCTCAAGTGATACAGAAAGCCATCGCTCAGAAAGCTTCCTTGATCCTCATTGCCCCTTACTGGCCTCGACAGGTTTGGTTCCCCTTTCTGCACCATTTTCTGTTGGAGCAACCCTGGCATCTGGACCTAGTTCCAGATCTTTTGACCCATCAGTCGGGTCAGTTACATCGCTCCCTTCCCCCTCTGAACCTCACTGCTTGGTTCCTCCAATTCCAACCCTAGCCAGGCTTCCTCTAATATCTCACTCAGTTCGAGATATTTTAATAGCTTCCCATAAATCCTCCACTCGAAAGATTTATCTTAGTAAGTGGAAACGTTTCTCTTATTGGGCACAAGGAAGGGACATAGATCCTTTCATTGCTCCCATTCAATCGGTCCTTGATTTTTTGCAGAACTATTCCACGCAGGTTCGTCTCCTTCTACTCTTAAGGTTCAATTGGCAGCTATATCTAACTTTCATGTGGGAATCTCGGATTCTGCCATCAAGTATTTTTTCTCTGTTTATTTGCTAAGTTTTTCTGCATAGCTGCCTAGCTTGAGCATTTTCTGGCTTGTTAAACTTGATTTCTGTATTAGTAGCTGTATTTAGAGCACAACCAAAAGCTGTTTGCTGAATTTCCTGTTTGCACTTAATTTTAAATCGTTTTTTTCTTAAAACTTGCATATTTTCTGTCCTTGACCTAGCACTCTTGTGTGGGGTCATTTACTGCACTGTTATAACTTGATATTACTTGTGAACCTCTGCTATCTCTGTAAAAAACAAAAAAATCTTGCTTTTTTCCCACTTTTCTGAGTTAAAAAAGTTCAGTTACAGGCTTGCTGTTCCTGAACTGTTTGAAAGTTTCTGTGAGGCCATTTTTGCTTGGGCTGAAGGAAGGTCTCTGTGTTTATCAGTGGGAGTGACTAACATTGAGCAGCTTCCCTGCCCCCCGGAGAGGTGGTTACTGACTTGAAACTGTAGTTTTATTGGCCACTAGGGGTCATTTCCATAACTCCTTCATTTGTCCTCGGAGGAGTGGTTTAGGGCAGTGACTTGTGGTTGGTTGGCCAATTTGGGTCATTTCCTGTCTTATCCGGCCCCCTGCTATAAAGCACGCTTTAGCGCGATTTAGCCCGATTTAGCGCGGAGTTGCTACTGTTGCACACTAGGGCAGCTCCGGTTAAGCAGGTTTAAACTATTCGGGCTACCTAAAGTCCACTCTTCAAATTTTCCCTTAAAACTACCTTCCTCGAACTATACTACTGATCTAATCAGCGTATCCTATAATTAAAAAGATCATCTCTACTTGACTCCAAGTAGACTATTCTCTATCTGTTAAACGTAGCACTTGCTCCTACAGTACTTATAACCTTGATACGGCACTCTGGTCATAGATAGTACCCCAAAAAGGCAACCCCCCATTTCTCGGTCACCCACGTCCCCGGAATCTTTTTAAAGTTTTTTGTCTATTCCTTCTAGCATGTCGAGGGATCAGTTGCTAGTGTCCTCTCCTGCTCAGCTGGTGAACCTGGGAATATTGAGGCAATGTTACAATTGCCTCATGTACACAGACAACCCTCTCCTCCTCCCACAAAACACAAATACATGCGAGAGATGCAACTAAACGGCCAAACTGGAGGCTTAGCTCTCTCAACATAGGACTGGCAAGACCAGTCAGGAGGAGAAGGTTACCACACACACTATAGACCCAGTCTCACATATTACCATTACAACCTCAAATCATACACATAAACACACAAAGACATACTGGAGGCTCTGATCAAAAATCTACCAAAACAGCAGAGGCCACCAAAGCAGACACCCAAACAACCACCACCTCAGAACACAACACCTGCAACACATAGACCTCACAGTCAGAGTGTCAAACAGTCACAG
The DNA here is from genome assembly GCF_019279795.1 of Protopterus annectens. Lineage (NCBI taxonomy): Eukaryota > Metazoa > Chordata > Ceratodontiformes > Protopteridae > Protopterus > Protopterus annectens. Next base: position 413,998,145 of record NC_056728.1, read on the forward strand.
CCCTTAAGGCCAAACACAATGCCAGACACACTAGTCATTGGTGACTCCATAGTCAGACACACTGACGTCCCGCTCACCAGACTGAGTAAGGAGAAGGTCACAGTAAGCTGCCTGTCGGGCGCTAGAATCCGCCACATAACGCAAGCACTCAGGTCTCTCAACAGCAGGTACAAATATGATTCAGTCATTGTCCACGCTGGTGTAAACGACCTGAGACGTACCTCCTTGGACTACATGAAAAGAGACATTGAGGAGCTCTCTGATTATGTAGCCCAGACAGGTATGACCCTGACCTTGAGCAGTATCCTACCTTCACCAAGAATGATGCCACAATACAGAGATAAGATGATCAGCTTTAACAATTGGCTTAAACACTGGTGTCATTCAAAGGGGATCCAGTGTCTGTCTGCCTGGGATGACATGCTGGACAAGCCACGCTGCTCATGAGGACGGCTTGCACCTGTCACCCTGGGATTCCGGATATTGGCAAAGGCTCTTGCCACCCCATAGTGCCTTTTTAGGCAAGGCTCAAATTCTAAACATACCACCCTAGAACACAAAAGGAAAAAAACTAAGGGTAATGCTGCTCAATGCCAGAAGTCTAAATCTCAAAATGCACGCACTCGAGGCCCTTCTCAGTATGGAGAACATCGATGTCTGTGCTGTGACAGAAACCTGGTTCAAGGCTCCTGAGAGCACCCGGCTATCAGGTTTTACCTCATATCATGCGTTCCGGCCCCAAAATCTGGACAATACCAAGAAAGGAGGGGGGGGGTATCCATATTCATCAAGGACACCCACACCTCAAGACTGGTGGCAACGCACGATGCATCGGAGACCATCCAGGTGCAATTAACCATAGGCAAGACTGCTCTGCAAATTGTAGCATGTTACAGGCCACCCTCACAAACTCAGGAACCTCACATGGCCTTCCTGAAAACACTAGAGGGATAAATGTATCACCAAACACCATCATACTAGGTGACTTCAATTACCCTAATATAGACTGGGAACACTACTCAAGCCCAAACACCCTAGCCCAAAAGTTCCTGGAATTCATAAACTCAAATGCCATGGAACAACTAGTCACCATCCCCACAAGAGGAGATAACATACTTGATCTCATCATCACGAACATGGGAGCACAATGTTCAACACCGGAGGTGTACCCCTCACTGGTGAGATCAGACCACAAACTAATCTCGCTGGAGGTCCTCATCCCACCCCACCTGAAATAAAAAGACCACAGTAAAGAACTTCTCAAAAGCCGACTTCACACTTCTAAAAACTAGCGTGGTCTCCTTTAAGGCCCCTGAGCGGCGGAAAACAGTACTCAAGCAGCTGAATCACTTACAAATGCCTTCTACCAGCACCTGCAGGACTGCATGGATAAGGCAATCCCAAGCAAAACAAAGACTGTTTGTACCAAAGGCAAGCATCCAGTCTGGTGGACCCCAGCCATAAACAAACTCTACAACAAAGGAGGAAGCTACTACAAGACAGAGCAAAATCCTTAAAAGGTAAGACACCCTTGATCACTATAAGTAAAAACTAAGAGCTCTCATAAAATCATCCAAAGCAAATTTCGAGAGAAAAATAGCTAAAGACTCAAAAGACAATCATAAGGCCTTCTTTAGCTATGTTAGAAACCTGGGAGGAAACTCCCAGATATGCTCAGAGCTAGTTCAAAATGATGTGAAGATTACTGATCCTACAGACATTGCCAACATACTGGCTGACAGGTTCAGTGCAAACTTCTCTCCTCCCCCAAAGGAGAGATATCTATACCAAACGATTGCAGCCCCCCAAACATCTCCAGCGCCCAAGTGAGAACTGCTCTCTCCAAAGCAAAAAACACAGCATCCATGGGACCTGATGGTGCTCCAAAGCAAAAAACACAGCATCCATGGGACCTGATGGTGTCCCCGGCTGTGTGCTCCATGAACTCAATGAGGAATTAAACCCACAGCTAGGACAGCTGTTTAATCAAAGTCTTACCTCTGGATACGTACCCAGGGAGTGGCGCACTGCAACTGTGGTACCACTTCACAAAGGCGGTGCCTCCACCGACCCTGGAAATTACCGGCCCATTAGCTTGACAAGCCTTATCTGCAAAGCCATGGAGAGGATCATAATGGACCTCATAAATAAAGACATAGGAATTTGCAGACTTTGGATCCAACCCAGTTTGGCTTTGTCAAAGGCAGATCATGCCTTTTAAACTTGGTTGACTTTTTCGAAACAGTCACCAAAGCCATTGATGAGGAAAGGCAGTCCATACAGCCTACCTCGATCTGGCTAAGGCCTTCGATACAATACCCCATTCGGGTATCATTGAAAAACTCATCAGCTTAAATGTCAACCCATACATCACAAGATGGGTTGCAAACTGGCTGAGTGACAGAACCCACAGGGTCAGAGCTGCTGGCGCCATGTCAGACTCAAAGCCTGTCACAAGTGGTGTCCCACAGGGCTCAGTCCTGGGCCCACTCTTGTTTGGCATCTACTTTTCCGAAGTACAAGCAAACACAGGAGGGTTATGGCTGACAAAGTTTGCAGATGACTGCAAACTGGGCCATAGTAGAAAACACATCTGACACAGATATCCTTCAGAAGGGTCTCACAGAAGCGGATAACTGGTGCCAGAGCCACGGCCTAAAGTTAAATGCCAAAAAATGCATAGTCATACCCTTCGGAAAAACAAGGTTACCCCTAGCTACCAAATAGGTGGCAATCCACTGAGCACAGAAGAAGTTATCAGGGACCTGGGGACCCAGGTTGATAGTAGTCTGTCATTCGACACCCATGTAGCTAAAGTAGTTAGGAAGACCTTCTACATTGCCCACCTTATCATGAAGGGATTCTCATCTAGATCAAGGGAGGTCATAGTCTCCCTTTACTCATCACTCATCAGACCAATGATTGAGTACAATGCCCCATTCGAATGTATCTGACCCGACACTTGCAGCAGCTGGAGAGGCCACAAAAGTTCCTCACCAAAAGGATAAAGGGTCTCAAAAATCTGTCCTATGCTGCCCGACTGAAAGAACTCCAGCTCTATTCAGTCGCACCGCTTGCTCAGAGGTGACCTTTGCCTAACATACAAGGCCATGTCAAACCCAGATTTGATGAATATGCTTCACCTCAAAAATCTAGATCCATCAGAGCCACAAGGGCGGAGACTTAAACCTTGACACGGCTATTAATAGGACGTGCTGGAGGGATAGATTCATCACCCAAAGACTCCCTATGCTGTGGAACAAAATCCCGGTACATGTGAGGCAGAGCACCTCGCTGGCCTTGTTCAAGAGAAATCTTGACCAATGGATGGGAGATCGCAGATATACCCCAGGGATTACCTCAGTGTCACTGCTCGACAGAGGCACAGAAAAATAATGGGTATAGTTCCCCATACTAAAGGGGTGGCCTAAGCCACAAAACGATGGGCTAGGCTTGTAAATGCCCTCGGGCAGATAGCCTAGTATGAACCTATGAACCTATGAACCTATGTCTCACAAGCTTTGCAAAGCCTTTTTGAAGGGAGTTTTTCTTCTCAAGCCTCCTATAAGAAATCCTCCTCCTTCCTGGGACCTTAACTTAGTTCTCACATCTTTGATTCTTCCCCCTTTTGAACCTGCAGCTTCCTGTTCAATGAAATTGCTATCCTGGAAGACACTCTTTTTGGTAGCCATTACTTCGGCTAGAAGAGTCTCGGAGCTTCATGCACTCTGCAGTCGATCACCATATCTTTTGTTTCATAAGGATAGGGTATCCTTACGGACCAGCCCATCCTTTTTACCCAAAGTAGCCTCTGCGACAAACCTAAATCAAAACATTGACCTTCCCGTGTTTTTTCCTAACTATTCTAACAGGTCTGAGCAAAAATTACATTGGCTAGATGTTCATCGACAATTAAGGTATTATTTGGATAGGACCAAACATACCAGAAAGGCTGACCAATTGTTTGTTTCTTATGCAGAAGGCAGAAAGGGCCTTCCAGTTTCGAAAGTATCACTCTCCAGATGGCTTACATCCTTGATTTCCTTTGTCTATGAGATTAGGCATCAAGAGTTACCTAACAAACCTAAGGCTCATTCAACTAGAGCTTTGGCTACTTCTATAGCTTTCCAAGACAGGCTGCCTATTGATACGATTTGTGCGGCAGCTACTTGGGCTACTCCTCACACTTTCATTTCTCATTATAAGTTGGACTTAGCTTCTAGACACAGAGCTAACTTTGATTCCACTGTACTCAAGAGTCTGTTCCGATAGGCCACCCGGGACAAGGTGCTAGGGACGCGGTCCCATCCAGCAAGAATGAAGGCGAGATGGACAACTTAACATATAGAAGTTATCTTCTTACCATAACGTTCCACGTTAGTTGCCTTCTTCTCGCCTTCTTTCTTGCGTCCAACCCTCCTTCCCCCTAGCCTGGACAGACCTAGAGGAGTTTGATTGTGACCTTTTTCTTCTTACCACCTCTATTTGTATATATGTATATACTGTACTATGTATATATTCCTTCATCAGGTTGTAGGTCACCTTCCTTCTGTCTTTTTATAGAGGTGGGTTTCCCCTTTCCAGTGTTTCTGGATATCTTCCTGGCTGGGCCTAGCTTACAAACGAGATCTGAAGTATTACCGCCTAGCATTGTGGGATATAAGGGGAGCCTCGAGCCGGTGGAACCAACTCTTGAGCTTTTAGAGTGGCCGAGTCGGAGCCGAGGATCGGCTCCGAACCCATCCAGCAAGAAAGAAGGCGAGAAGAAGACAACTAACATGGAACGTTATGGTAAGAACATAACTTCTATTTTTTCCACCAGCCCATAAAAGTGTTGACAAAGGAGGTGAACTCATAGCAACACCTTTTAGTTGTTTAAAATATTTCCCATTAAACGTGAAATAATTATTTTCTAATAATACATCTAACATGTCACAAAACAAATCTAATATGTTGATTAGAAATGCTAGAAAACTTATTCAAGTAGTCTCCAACATGCTCAACACCTCAGTCTTGGGGAATGGACATAGTGACACAACATCAACAGTAAAAATTGTTTGCTGTTGTCATAGGTAAAACCTCTCAAAAATTCTCTCATCCTATCCAAAAAATTCCATTAGTCCTTAATATAAGATTTACATTTTTAAATCAAAGGGTTTAAAGTACAGTCTGTTACAAGAGAAATTCCTTCAGTAACATAGTTTGGTGAGGAAACAATTGGTCTGAATGGAGGATTTGTCTTGTTCTTATGGACCTTTGGAATCCCAAATAATAGGTTCATACTAGGCTATCTTCCCTGGGGAATTTATAAGCCTAGCCTGATTGTGTTTGGCATACGCCACCCCTTGATTTGAGTATACTGTGCCCTTTTTAAAGTTTAGTTTACTGTGCCTCTGTCTAATAGTGACACGGAAGTAATCCCTGGGACAAACCTACGAACTTCCATCCACTCATCAAGATTCTTCTTGAAGAGAGTCAGTGAGGTGCTCTGCCTAACATGAATTGGAATTCTATTCCAGAGCGAAGGGAGCCTCTGGGTTATGAATCTGTCCCTCCAGCATGTTCTATTTATTTCTGTGCTGAGGTTCAAGTCCCTCGAGCGCGTGGCTCTAAGGGATTTAGATCTACTGAGGTGGAGCATGTCCATTAATTCTGGGTTGGACATAGCTTTATATGTCAGGCATAGATCGCCTCGAAGTAGGCAGTATGCAACTGAGTAGAGCTGGAGTTTTTTTAACCGAGCAGCATATGGCATCTGTTTGAGTCCCTTGATCCTCCTGGTGAGGTACTTTTGGGGTCTTTCTAATTGCTGCAGGTGTCGGGTAAGGTACATCCCAAAGGGGGCATTGTATTCTATGATGGGCCTGATGAGTGATGAATAAAGGGGCACGATTACCTCTCTTGATCTAGATGTGAATCCTTTCATGATGAGGTGGGCTATGTAGAAGGTCTTTCTAACCACTTTGGCAATGTGGTTGTCAAAGGAGAGATTGCTATCAACTTGGATCCCCAGATCTCTAATTACTTTCTCTGTACTTAATGGGTTACCACCTATGTGGTAATTTGTGGGCACATTGTTTTTGCCAAAGGGTATGACTATACACTTTTTGGCATTTAGCTTTAGACCATGGCTCTGGCACCAGTTATCCGTTTCTGCGAGACCTTTTTGAAGGATGTTTGTGTCAGCTGGAGAGTCGATTATGGCGCCCGGTTTGCAGTCATCTGCGAACTTGGTGAGCCATAGTCCTCCCACATTGGCCTGTACCTCAGAAAAGTAAATACCGAACAAGAGAGGTCCCAGGACAGAACCTTGTGGGATGCCACTTGTGACCGGTTTCGAGTCTGACATTGCTCCAGCAACTCTGACTCTGTAGGTTCTGTCTTTGAGCCAGTTTGCAACCCATCTTGTGACATAGGGGTTTATATTTAGGCTGGATAGCTCATCTATGATGCCCGAGTGGGGTATTGTGTCAAATGCCTTTGTGAGGTCCAGATAGGCTGTGTGGACTACCTTCCCTTCATCTATGACCTTTGGTGACTGTTTCGAAGAAGTCAACCAGGTTCAAAAGGCAGGATCTGCCCTTGACGAAGCCAAATTGGGTAGGATCTAGTGTCTGTAGGTCCCCAATGTCTTTGTTTATGAGTTCCATGATGATCCTCTCCATAGCCTTGCATACTAGGCTAGTCAGGCTTATGGGGTGATAGTTTCCAGGGTCCGCAGAGGCGCCACCTTTGTGGAGTGGGACCACTGTTGCTGTACGCCATTCTTTGGGCACATATCCTGTAGTGAGGCTGAGATTGTACAGCGGTTTTACTTGAGAGATTAGTTCTTCTTGGAGTTCATGTAGGACGCAACCCGGGATGCCATCTGGTCCCATGGAAGCAGTGTTTTTTGCTTTGGAGAGAGCAGCCTTCACCTGAGCATCAGAGATGTTTGGGAGGCTGCACTCTGCCGGATAGATACTTGCTCTTTTGGGAGTTTGCACTGAACCTGTCTGCCAGGATATTGGCGATGTCTGTGGGTTCAGTGTATTTTTGTCGTTTAGAATCAACTCAGAACAAGTCTGGGAGTTGCATCCCAGGTTCCTAACATAACTGAAAAAAGCCTTATGATTGTCTTTAGTGTCCTGTGCAATTTTTCTCTCGAAGCTGGCCTGGGAGGATTTTATGAGGGATCGTAATTTTTTGCTAGTACTGATCAGAGATGCCTTCCCTTTTAGGGATTTTGCTCTATCATGTAGTAGCTTCCTCCTTCTGTTGTACAGTTTATTTATGGCTGGGGTCCACCAGACTGGACGCCTGCCTTTGGATGATTGGGTCTTGATTTTGTTTGGGATAGCATGATCCATGCATTCCTGGAGATGTCCGTAGAATGCGTTTATATAGGATTCTGCGGTTTGGGCCATAGTTTCCACTGGCCCTGGGGCCTTGAAGGATTCCACTTCGGTTTTGAGAAGTGTGAAGTTCGCTTTTGAGAAGTTTTTCACTGTGGTTTTCAGGGCTGGGGATGGGGTCGGGATGTGGATATCCAGTGAAATTAATTTATGGTCTGATCTTACCAATGAGGGATATACTTCTGGTATGGAGCATAGAGTCCCCATGTTGGTAATGATCAAGTCTAGTATGTTTTCCCCTCTTGTGGGAGTGGTGACTTGTTGTTCCATAGCATTTGAGTTTATAAATTCCAGGAACCTTTGGGCTAAGGTGCTGGGGCTTGGATAATGCTCCCAGTCTATGTTTGGGTAGTTGAAGTCGCCCAATATAATGGTGTTCGGAGAGATCTTCATGTTCTCCAATGTTTTCAGGGAAGCCGAGTGGGATTCCTGACTTTGAGAGGGTGGTCTGTAGGATGCTATAAACTGAAAAGCAGTCTTGCCCACTGTCAGTTGCACATGAATGGTCTCAGATACTTCGTGCACTGCCACTAACCTGGAGGTGTGGATATCCTTGATAAATATAGAAACTCCCCCTCCATTTGTGGTTCGGACTGGTTTTTGGGCCGAAAAGCATGATATGAGGTATAACCTGGTAGTGCTGGGGTGCTCTCTGGAGCCTTGAACCAGGTTTCTGTCACTGCACAGATATTGATGTTCTCCATACTGAGGAGAGCTTCGAGTGCATGCATCTTGAGGTTAAGACTTCTGGTGTTTAGCAGCATTACCCTTAGTTTCTTGTTCCTTGTGCTGTCTATGGAGGTGGGTTTGACTTTTGAGCCTTGCCTAAAAAAGGCACTATGGGGTTGGCAAGAGTCTTTGCCAATATCCGAAAGCCCAGGGTTGACAGGTGCAAGCCGTCCCTAGCGAAGCAATGTGGCTTGTCGAGCATGTCATCCCAGGCTGACAGACATTGGATCCCCTTTGAATGACACCAAAATTTTAGCCAATTGTTAAAATCGATCATTTTGTCTTTATACTGTGGCATCATTCTAGGTGAGGGTAAGATGCTGCTCAAGGTCAGGGTCATATCGGCCTGGGCTACATGATCAGAGAGTTCCTCTATGTCTCTTTTCATGTAGTCGAGGGAGGTACGTCTCAGGTCATTCACGCCAGCATGTACAATGACTGAGTCATATTTGTATTTGCTTTGGAGTGACCTGAGTGCTTGCGTTATGTGGCGTATCCTAGCGCCCGACAGGCAGCTCACTGTGACCTTCTCTTTATTCAGCCTGGTGAGCGGGACGTCAGTGTGTCTGACAATAGAGTCACCTATTGCAAGAGTATCAGGTGTGTTATTCAGCCTTAAGGGCTGTGACTGCTTGGCACACTGACTTTGTGTGCTATGTGTTGTATGTGTTTTGTTTTGGGGAAGCATTTGCTTGGATGTCTGCTTTGGAGGTCTCTGTTGCTTAGGTAGATTTTTATTTAGAGCCTCTGAGTATGTTTTTATGTAATTGGTTCGCTGTTGTGGTGGAACTATGTGATACTGGAACTGTGTTGTGTGAGGTTACCTTCTCCTCCTGACTGGTTACACCAGTTTTGAGATGAGAGAGCTCAGCCTCCAGTTTGGCTATATGGTTGCATCTCTCACATACATTTGAACCTGTTTGGAGGAGGAGAGGGTTGTCCGTGTACATGAGACAGTTGTAACATTGCCTCAAAATTCCCAGATTCACCAGCTGGACTGGAGAGGAAACCATTGACTGACCTTTGGACATGCTAGAGTAATATAGGGAACTGAATTAAAACGGACCAATAGGGGACAAGGTAATTGTAGAGAGTATAAGAGTAAGTAGTGCTTATGGTTTTAGTGCTAACTTGTAAGATTACTTATTTGCACCAGTGAGGGGCCTTAGAATGAGAATATGGTGTTTAATTTGAGAGATAGAGCAGTTCTAAGGGAAAAAGTGAAGAGCGGACTTTGTGGAGCCAGGAATACTTTAAACCCAATTAGGCGGCGCTGCCCGATGTTGCGCTATGCGCAAAACCGTGCAAAAGAGGGATTTAAGAGAGGGAGATCAAGGAGTTTGGAATTGACCCAAAATGGCCAATAAAACTATAGTTTCAAAGCAGTAACCACTCCCACAGGGGCAGGCAGGCTGCTCAATGTTTATCACTGCCACTGATGAACACAGAAACTTCCCTTTAGCCCAATCAAACAATGGCCTCCAAGAAACTCACAAACAGTTCAGAACAGCAAATCTGTAACTGAACTTTTTTAAATCTCAGAAAAGTAGGAAAAAAGCAAGATTTTTTTGTTTTTTTTTTTTTTTTAAGGAAAGCAGACATTCACAAGCATCAACAAGTTAGAACAGTGCAGTATATGACCCCACACTTGAGTGCTAGGCCAGAGACAGATAAAATGCAAGTTTTAAGAAAAAAAACGATTTTAAAAATAAGTGCAGGCAGGAAATTCAGTAATCAGCTCTAGGTTGTGTTCTAAATACAGTTACCAACACAGAAATCAAGTTTAACAAGCCAGAAAATGCTCAAAAGTAGGCGGCAATGCAGAAAAACCTAACAAATAATCTGAAGCAAAATACTTAAAATCTCAAAAGTGGCTCCTTTCTTCTCTCAGCGTTTTCTCCTCTTGGTGGGTGCTTCACCAACAGCCAACAAGTCCGAAAAGACGCCAAAACCATGAGGCAATCGGGTTTTAAGAGAGGGAGATCAAGGAGTTTGGAATTGACCCAAAATGGCCAATAAAACTACAGTTTCAAGGCAGTAACCACTCCCACAGGGGCTGGCAGGCTGCTCTTCAAACAAAAATTGTAAGTCTCAAAGTCAGTAAGACCATTCATCAGTTTCAACATACAACTGTTATAGTGATCAACATTCATTAGTACCAAACTTCCATCTTTATCACTTTTCATAATTCTAAGATTTTTTTTTATTATTCATTTCAAACGAAGCTTTCCTTTCATCTCTACTTGGGTTATAATATCTTACACTGTTACCATTGTTTAGTACATTTCTAATTTCAGTTTCACATGTTTTTTCAAGTATTAAGTTGTAACGGATTATAAGGTTTGACATACCCAGATGTCCCTTTTGACACATCTTTTAAAATAAAATTCAAATTAAACCTTCAGATGTATTTCTTTAAGTCTATAATAGTCCGGACAACATCTGCCCTTCTAGTGGGCACAAAACTGAGACACAAAGTTAACACTCTTTTATGTCCTGGACTTAAAATGATATCTGACAAATTAATAATATTTAAAATGTCACTTTCATAACCTTTTAACTGCCCATTGAAGACCCCAATGTTGTTTGGTGTCTCATTCTCATTGCCTTTGTTTTTACTCCTCTTGCTTCTTTCATCGGTAAAAAGGTCTTTGGTCTGGCTCCTCCTTTGTTATATAAAGCATTCATATTTTTGAACCCACCACTAATATCCTTTGTTTGTTCTACTATAGTTTCTTTTGCTCCAACAATTCTGGTAGTTGTATTTGTAACTTTACTGCCGGTTCCAGTCCGGAAATCCTGCCCCCATGGAATTAGGGCTTTCGATTGGATTGCCAAGCTGTCCATCAACTTACTATCACGATTTGCAAATGAACTAAAGCCTTTCTTAATCTTTTTATCGTTGTTGTTGGCATTAGTAACAAACTGAACATATGCAACATTGTTTTTATAAGCTGCTATATGCCTAAGCAACTTATTTTGCTTTCAGACAATGATAATGTTCTCGTGCTGTTCATCCTCATTAAAAGAGGCTGTATAATAGGCATTTTTGCCAGTCTGAGTACAAAGCAACTTATGTGACCCGAAAATTTCTTCTTTAAGGGTATCATTTGTTTGTTTTCTTCAATCCACAGCCTTAGCAATTTCAGACCAGCATTATTAAAGAAATCCACCAGGACAGAAAAAAATGGAAAATTTACATTAATTCCATTAGGGCATTTAAAAAACCTAAGCCCATTGGGAACAATTTTCAGCTCGATACATCTTCCCAAATATTTATTTTCTAAGTCCAGTCCTCTGTATTTTTTCAGCAGCTTAATCAGTTTGTCGGATGATCCCTTGTATTCTTCATTAACCCTGGACATTGTATTGTAATTAGAATTAAAAAAAAAGGGTCATGTCTGTTGTTTAAAACGGAGCTAACATCAGTGTACTGAATATTTATATTTTCCTTTAAATTACTGTTCCTTAGATTGATGTTAGACTTGCTGGTTCCCATGTACTCAGTGACCGTTTTTCTGTCATCATCCGAACTAGTCAACACTTCTGCTTTCTTAATTACAGGCACAATATTTTGCAAAGTCTTCTGAATATCCATCATAGTATTCAGTAGTAGTTGAAGCAAGTATCTCACCTGTTTTTGGCATTGGGTGAATGGTAGTTTCCAGCAACGAATCTGAAGCTGCCTTGACCATTTGAAGAATAAATGCCACACATACCAGAAAGATAAACTTCTACCAGTACTCAGACCACCAAAAACTGCAAAACAAGTACTGGTCCAAATGGCACAGAAGTCTCAAAAAATGAAAATATTTTTTAAAAAACAGAAAAGTATGTGTGAACAAAGACTTGAAAGTACCTTTAAATATTTTAATGGATGTTTCACTAATTGAAAGTAATTGTTTTTAACTGGATAATTGTGTTAATTAAAGAGGGTATATATGTTTGTCAGTAAAATCAGTTGGTTGTAATAAGTTCTGAAGAAATCTTAGGACAAAAGCTTTTAAAAGGTGTACACTAAGTATGTGTTTCACATTATCATTTTTGAGACCTCTGTGCCGTTTGGACCAGTACTTCTTTTGCAGCATTTATCTTTTGTGTAATGGCCGGACGTACAAGTCAACCAGAGGGAGACTCCCTCATGTTATGGATACAGCAGCATTTAAAAGAGAAGGCATCTAAAGTTATGGTAAGATTTTGCACAATTATACTTTATGGTGAGTACATAACTTTAGATTTGATGTCAATCTTCACATAATCCTTGAGTGTGGGCTCGGTTCCAAGCATTCAGAACAGACTCTGCTACTATTCCAGCTTGCACCTTCCAAAAACTCTCGTGCTAGGCTCTACCCATGAAGCTCCTCACCAGATTACCTCAGATCTCATTTGCCGCTTCATAATGCCAGATGCCTTCAACCAACGTCTCAAGCCATAGCTTTCATCGAGCTGTAAGTTAGTTTTTTTTCCTTTAAATTTTGATCTGAAGTTGTTGTTTTCATTTGATCTTCAACCTGAGGGACATGGATCCGGCATGGATCCGACTCGGCAGCATCGGATCCAAACTCCAAGCTCCTCACGCTACCCATAATGCCTCTGCCTCCCTCCTCGCTCAGATCTCGTTTGCTGCTCATTTGAACAGCAGCGTGGTTTCTTAGCTCTAAACTCCGTGTGTAGTAAGTTATTATTTTTCTTGTGTTTTTTTGCTCTTCTGTAATCTCTTCACTTTATCTTTACTTTTTCCTACCCTATCTCTGTGTGCTCAGGTGTCAGTTAAAAAAAAAAAATTCTCTCTCTCTCTTTTCTTCTCTTGTGTATGATTGAGTATGTTGTTCTTTTCTCCTGATTGCCATGGCTGATGCCCCCAAGCTGGACTTCAGGAAATGCGCAGAGTGTAGCCATAAGCTTCACGCATGCTTCAACCCTCACTCGTTGATCGACAGGAGGAACAAACTCATTCTGTAGTGCCTCCTTCCCCTTTCAACAGAGGCCTCTGCTTCTTCTTCCTCCGCCCTGGCTTCTGGGACTCAACCTCCCACCAAGAAGTTTGGGGATGGAGAGAAGGCCCAGTCCAAGGAGCGGGATTGGCTGAGGAAGCGGTCCCCAGACCACTCTTCCTCGGTCAAACCCCCAACTAAGTCCCGCCCGGATCTGAGCAGGTGCTGCCCTTGGCTCCAATCGCCTCTCTTTTTACTGGAGCCGGAGATGTCCCGGGCTTGGTCTTCACTCTTCACTTCCCCTGCTGCCACTCCCAGGCCTGGGTCAGCAGCATCATCCATCCAGTTCTCTTGGAGCCTGTCCGAAGCCGAGGTGGACAGAATGATGCGGAAGTTCATTTGGGCCCAGATCCAGTTGGGAGTTTTGCCTGCCCCATCCCCTTCAGGAGTCGAGAGCATGCAGTCCACCTTTCTCCCCATTACTTCTCCGATTTGACTCCTGGTTTCATAGTCATTAAGTCCGAGCTTCACCAGTGTCGCAGGGTCGGCGTTGATGGTCCTTGGTACCTCAGTGCCGACTGTTGCACTGAGTGGTTTGGCTCTGACATTCTCGGAGCCGTAGCCTCGGCATCAGATCCGAGGGGTGGCATCGACTTCAAAGTTTTAGTGGTCATCCCTTCCTCTGAGTCTTGGCACCAGGAGGCTCAGCTTTGGCTCCGCCCTCGATGCGAGAGCGACGGATCTGACCTCAGCCATTCCGACTTTGGGGATCCACTTGCCTTCTGCCTTCGAGGTGGTGGAGAGGGTCCTCTCTGCTCCTTCGAGACATTTGACACTGTCATCCTCAGAGTCCATTCTGGCTCCCTCTTTTTCTGGGCCAGAGTCTGCCATCCTGCCCCCTCAGGGACAGCCTGTTGCCACATAGCCACAGAAGGTTCCCCCACAAAAACTCCCCGAGGCTTCTGAGTCCTCCCTGGAATTCCCACCCGAGTAGCTCCTTCAGAAGAATATGTGTAAGAGGATGCACTTCAACTGCCCGCTGGAATCCCTCATGGATGATACCGACTTGGAGGAATGAGAGGGTTCCCCTCGATGACTCCCAGAGTATGTCTCCTTTCGAGACATCATGGAGTTTCTTCAGCAATGCGGTGGGTGATCTAACCATAAGCCCAACCTGGGTGAGTATTTATTCCTGGAGGCATTTATCACAGGACTCCCCCATAGATCCCCTAGTGGATCTAATCTCATCTGGGACATGGGAGGAACTGGACATGGTTGAGTCTATCCCCAGAAGCCCAGCTAAGGTACTCTGTGTTATTTCAGGTAGACAACACTGGTCTAAAAGGTCCCCGGTCAGTGCCATGGTGGCTGCGGCCACCAAAAAAGAGCTCACCTAGGAGAGCTCATCAGTTTATCTTCCGGACAGGATGTCTTGAGCGATGGATCATTTTGGGAAGCGGACCTATGCATCCTTCTGTGCGCTGAATTATCTGGCACATGTAATCAGGATGCAGAGGCACCTGGTCAAAGAGGTCACTGAGTCTGACTCAGGGTCCATGTCGGAAGAGAAGTTTTTTTCCTCCCGCATGGCCACCCTCACTTCCATCCTCTTCCATGAGGCTCATATCACATGCTACTGAGGGTGCCTCTAGGCTGCAGTGACAGACATGGCCTGTAGGTGCATGCCTGGTTCCAGCTTTGAGCTTTTACGGAACCCTTCAAGGCGTCCTTCATGTATGCCCGTATGATTGTTCCACCTTGTTTGGAAAAACAGTTCATGATACTTTAGTCCAGAGCGAGAAGACTTTGTCTGCCATTGGGATCCGCTTCTTCATCATCCCACAGTGATCCTTCTCTAGGAATCAGCTTGGGGTTAAGAAGATGTGGTTTCGGAAGTCTCAAAGTTCTTCCCAGGATGCTCAGGATTCCCCTTCTCTTAGGGGCAGTGGGGAATACGATAGATGCTGCCCTCGTGGCAGAGGGAGTCAAAAGAACCAAGGATCTGGGATTCCTTCCCAGACGGACGCTTTCCGCAACCCTGAGGGGTTGCCCAATTGTTCTTCTTTGGAGGCAGTCAGGAGATTATCTCTGCACCCACTGGCCTGGGAGTCAATTACAAATGATCATTGGGTTCTGCAGATCATATCCAGAGGTTACTCGATTCCCTTTCTCCATCCCCCCGTTTCCCCCAAACACCTCCTAGCCATGACACCCAGTCAGCGGGAGGAGGCAGCTGCAGAAGTTACCAGCCTACTTGCAAAATGAGTCATCCAGCCCATCCCCCAAAACCAGTCCAGATCAGGCATTTATTCCAGATTCTTTAGTGCCAAAGAAAACAGGGAACTTTAAGAACCATGCTGGATCTTTCAACCATGAAACTGTCAGTCACCAAAGACAAAGTTCCAGATGGTCACCCTTCAGTCCATTCTGTCCTTCCTGCAGATAAATGAGTGGAATTGTTTGGTGTGGACCTCCAGGACGTGTACTACCATATCAAGATGAACAGGCGCTCTCTGAGGTTCCTCACTTCCGGCTTGGAGCCAATCACTTTCAGTTCAGAGCACTACCGTTTGGGCTCACCACTACCCCCAGGTGTTCACCAAAGTGAAGGTGGTAGTGCTGGCTCACCTGCAGTTGCAGGGGTTTCAGGTCTTCCCCTACCTTGAAGATTGGTTTCTGTCTGCCCCCTCTGGGCATCAACTGATTTGAGCCAGGGATCATCTTCTTCAGATTGCTCAGTTCCTGGAAATAGCCATAAACTTCAGCAAGTCTCATCTGGCACCAATGCAGGTACTGGATTTCATAGGTGCTAGATTGGACATGACCCAGGGCAAGGTATTTTTACTCCTGGGCAGACTGCTATCACTCCATCATCATGTGCTTTACATTCTCCGAGCCAGCCTTCCCCCGGCAGGCTCAGTTCTTCAGGTGCTGGAGTCCATGGCGGCCACGATCACTCTCGTCCCATCTGCACGTCTTCATACGAGAGATCTGCAATGGACCATTGAATGGCAGTTCAGTGGACTTCACTAGATCTTCCCTTGCCACATCCTGTTCAACTACCCAGTGTGTGCAAGGACTGCCTTCTTTGGTCGTTCCAATCCCTGGACTTTGTTCAGGGACGTCTGTTTGTCCTTACCTCTCCCACGATCATGGTGACCTCAGACGCCTCCTTCCTCAGGTGGGGGAGCATTGCATGGGAAGGGTGGCCCTAGGCAAGTGATCCTGTCTGGAGACCAATCATCATATTAATGTCCTGAAGATGGGGGCGGTGCTTTTGGCATGCAAGCTGTCCCTGCCTTTCTTCCTCTGGGGACTACTGCCATACAGACGGACAGTATGTCAGTAGTCTGGTATATCAACAAGCAGGGGGGGACCAGATCTTATCCCTTTTGCTGAGAAGCCATGAGATTATGGGAGTGGGCGATCTCCACTGGCCATTTTCTGGTGACAATGAACATTCTGGGGAGGTCCAACATATTGGTGGACAGGCTCAGCAGGTCTATTCTGATGGCTTACAAGTGGTCTCTGAATCCTTCAGTAGCGGAAAAGATCTTTCTAATGTGAGGTCAGCCTTGCTGCAATCTCTTTGCTTCTCCTTCCAATGCGAAGTGCAGCATGTATTTTGCCCTGAAACCCCTTCCGGGGGAGTCCCCCATAGACGCTGTAGTTCAATGTTAAGTTGTCTATCTCGCCTTCATTCTTGCTGGATGGGTTTAGAGCCGATCCTCGGCTCCGACTCGGCCAATACTAAAGCTCAAGAGCTAATTCCACCGGCTCGAGGCTCCCCTATATCCCACAATGCTAGGCGGTAACTACTCAGATCTCGTTTGCCGCTTAGCTGACGAGGTGCTTTTTCTACCGGCTCTGACAGGTTAGTAGAGTTATTTTATAAAATAATCCTTTTACACCTATTTTTCCCCCCTTTAATATAAAATTTAGTTTTAATAGTTTCCTAGAGTTAATCGGGTCCCTCTTAGTGTTTAATTGACCCTTTTATTCACCTTTTACAAGTTAGGCCTTAGGCCCCTTCTCCTTCCTGGTCCTTCTGTGTGACTGGTTTTATAATTTTGTTTTAAAGTGTGCTTGTGTGTTTGTGTGTTTTTTATTAAACACTAATCTTACAATATCTAAAGATTCAAAGGTCTCGGGCTTCAAGAAGTGTGATTCGTGCTGTCAGAAAATGTCTGACAGACGGTCACACTTCTTGTGTGTATTGCCTGGGACCTTTGCACCTGCAGGACTCATGTGCTGTGTGTCATGGTTTCAGCCCTAGAGTCCTGCAGGAACGCAAAAATAAATTGATTTTGCGTGGCTTATTAAAGCCTGAAGGCCCCCCCCCCCCCCGACCCAGTCTGTGTCGGGGAAGCCTTCTAAGACTTCCAGACAGCCGGCTCCGGCTTCAGAGCCGTCCTCTGGAAGCATCAAAATTGCTTCGACATCGGCTCTGGCTGGAGCCGATGTTTCCAAGCCTCATACTATTACCTCAGCTCCGGCCGGAGCCGAGGTCGATACGACTCAGTTGGCTCCGATACTTTTATCGGAGCAACCTTTAAGAAAATGGTCTAGGTCTCCCTCCATAGACTCCGTTCACTCGGCGCCAGGGTCCCCTCTTCTTTCGGAGCAGAGCCATAGATCGCATTCCTCATGGTCTTCCAGGCTATCTGACCACGATTTGCAAAGGTTAGTGAGTAGACTTCTCAAGTCCGAGGCGCTGGCCCAAATGCTTCATAGCCCGACTCATCAGTCAGTGGCTATTTCAGTCCCTCAATGTGTTCCTCCTCCGACTCCTTTGAGCTCAGAGCCGGGGCTCATCGGAGCCATGACTGTCGGTGCGTCGGATCCGATACCTTCCCTTTCGGCTCCGTCGTCTGCTCCGATCTCCTCTTTGGAGAGGTCTCGGCGCCGAGCTTCCCTCGTCGGCTCCGAGGGGGGCGAGTGGCATCGGACCCTTGTCCAACTCCGCTCTCCCTCTCGGTGCTTCGGCGCTGGTGAGTTTGGCTCCGACATCGGCCTCGGAGCTATCCCTGTTGGTGCCGGGGGGGTCCTGGTCTCTTCGGAGCGGGGACCTCCGGCCTTGCCCGATGGGGGTGCCTTCGAGGTCATGCGGAGCATGCTACAACCAGTGTCTGCCCCACAGCCTCTCCATTATCAGTGCCTGCGGTGATTTCTACCCACACCCTTGCTTCAGACCGCAGAGAGCCAACTCCTCAAGTTTCCCCATTGGGAATTTCCTCCTCTTCCGAGGCCTCTCCTGACCCGGTAGGAGAACCCCCTAGGAAGAGGCAGTGCAAGAGGAAGCACATTGACTCCCCTGAGTCTATCACCTCTGACACTGACTTAGAGGAATCTGAAGGTTCTCCTCGATCCCCCTCTGAGGATGTCCCCTTTGCTGACATCCTTGAGATCCTGAAACAGAGGGGGAACTGGCCAGCCCTTAACCCTTCAGAGGATGAGTCAGTGTACCTTGAGGCGTTCGGCTCTCCCCCTTCTACCTCCCTTTGACCCCCTTATGGAAGTGGTGGCAAGGAAGGCCTGGACGGCTCCTGATTCAGTGGAACCCACCCTGAGGAGGCCGTCTAAATTTATTACTGCCCCTAGAGATAAAGATTTTTTATCTAAAGGCGTCTCCGTCGATGCCATGGTGGTGGCTGCAGCTTAGCCGATCCTTCGGTACCTGTCCATCCTCCTAATAAGGAATCTAGGACCATGGACAGGTACGGTAAGCGGATGTTCTCATCAGCGACCTTTTCAATGCGGTCGCTGAACTATTTATGTCACTTCACTCATCTCCAGAGAGATTTACTCAAGGATATGAGTGAAGAGGTAAAGGATCCAACAGCTGAGGGGTTCCAAGACAGAATGAACTCCCAGTTGGCAACCCTGAACTCCATCGTTAACTCCTCCATGCGGCTTATCTCATATGCTGTGGATGGGGCGAGTAGAGCCGCAGGCACAGGCGTTGCCCTACGGCATCACGCCTGGATGCGGCTGTGCAACTTTGCGGACCCTTTCAAGGCGTCCTTCACCAATTCCCCCTTTGATGGATCATCCTTGTTTGGTCCTCAGGTGAAGGATACATTGACTAGGTGCGAGGTGGAAGGTAAGACTCTCTCTGCCGTGGGAGTCTGTTTTTCTACCCCTTCTAGGCCTTATCCCAAAGATCAGAGGGGAGGAAAGATGTGGTTACGCAAACAAACCCAGGGAGTTTCATCTGACGCACAAGGTCGGTTCCCCTCTAGAGAGAGAGGGGGGGAATAATAATAGATGCCGCCCTAGAGGCAGAGGAGGTCTGCAAAACCAAGGTAGCAGAGAAACTTTCTCTGATAAACCCTTTCAGCATCCCTGAGGTGCTGCCCGGCTGTCCACCTTCTGAGGCAGTCGGGGGAAGATTATCTCTGTACCCAAAAGCCTGGCTTTCCCTTACACAAGACAAATGGGTACAGTCGATCATATCTGAGGGTTACAAAATTCCCTTTATTCACATTCCATCCCAACCCAAAGGATCCCTTCCAGATGTTCCACCCAGTCTAAGGGTACAAGCAGCACTAGAAATTTCAAAGCTGCTATCAAAAAGAGCTATCCAGTCAGTCCCAGCAGACCAACAAGGATCCGGAATCTACTCCAAATTCTTTTCGGTACCAAAAAAAACAGGGGACTGGAGACCCATACTGGATCTCAGCAACTTAAACAAGTATGTCAGAAAAACAAAATTCCGGATGGTCATGCTACAGTCCATTCTACCCTTCTTGGGCCAGGACAATTGGATGTGCTCGATAGATCTTCAGGACGCGTACTACCATATAAAGATGAACAGACGCTCAAGGAGATTTCTCCGCTTCGGGCTGGGAGCCAGTCACTATCAATTCAGAGCCCTGCCTTTTGGTCTCACTACAGCCCCCCCGAGTGTTTACCAAATGCATGGCAGTGGTCGCGGCTCACTTGAGACGTCAAGGATTCCAGGTGTTTCCATATTTAGATGACTGGCTCCTTACTGCCACCACCAGACATCAACTACTTCTATCCAGAGACTTCACTATCCAAACTTGCCAAGCTCTAGGCATTTCAATAAATTTCGAAAAATCTGCCTTGTCGCCTTGTCAATCTGTTACCTTTATAGGCACCACATTAGACACACTCAATCTTTCAGCCAGACTCACAGAGCAGAGAGTGTCAGACATCCGCAAACAAGTTTACCTTCTCTTACAATGCAACAAAGTCAAAGCCAGACTAGTTTTGAAGGTATTAGGACTCATGGCAGCAGCTATCCCCCTTCTCCCCTTAGCTCACTTCCACATGAGGATGCTCCAGTGGATGCTGTTTACTCAATGGTCCTTCCAACAGCTCCCGATGTCCCACACCATATTGTTGACTCAATCATGCAAGAATCAACTGTCTTGGTGGATCACATCACCTCAGGTTCTCCAAGGAAGACCCTTCACTCCCCCCCCCCCCCAGTCGCCACGTTGACAACAGACGCCTCCCTGATCGGGTGGGGGGGGGGCATTATCAGGGCAGGACAGTCCAGGGCACGTGACAACCTTTCGAGTGCCACTTGCACATAAATGTCTTAGAGATGAGAGTAGTGCTTTTAGCGTTGCAAGCCCTTCACAACTCTCTTCCCACAGGGACTATTGCAATTCAGACGGACAACATGTCCGTAGTGTGGTACATCAACAAACAAGGCGGAACCAGATCATACCCCTTATGTCGAGAGGCACTCAGACTTTGGCAATGGGCGATCTCTTCTCAGCGTTTTCTGGTAGCAACGCACATTCCCGGGAAATCCAACGTGATTGCAGACAAGTTGAGCAGGGCAATTCTCATGCCCCATGAGTGGTCTCTGAAGAAATCAGTACTGGGAGAAGTCTTCCAACGATGGGGCCAGCCTTGCTGCGATCTCTTTGCTACTCCCCAAAACAGCAAGTGTTACGACTTCTTCACTCTCTTCCCATTACCAGGCCATCCCACCAGAGACGCTCTAGTCCACGATTGGCCCCGGGGACGTCTGTATGCTTTTCCTCCTTTTCCACTGATAACTCAACTAATTCAGAAAGCCATTGCCTTGAGAGTGACAATGATCCTCATTGCCCCTTACTGGCCTCGACAGATATGGTTTCCATTCCTTCATCGTTACCTTTGGAGCAGCCTTGGCATCTGGACCCAGTGCCAGATCTGTTGACCCACCAATCGGGCCAGCTGCACCAGTCTCTTCATTCTCTCAACCTCACAGCGTGGTTTCTCCGGTTCCGACCCTAGCCAGGCTTCCCTTAATATCTCGCTCGGCCCGAGATATCTTGATAGCCTCTCATAAATCTTCTACCCGGAAGATTTATAATAGCAAATGGAAACGCTTCTCCTTTTGGGCAACATCAAAAAATATAGATCCCTTCACTGCACCTATCCAGTCTATTCTGGACTTTCTAGCAGAACTCTTTCATTTAGGCTCTTCTTCAGCTACCATTAGAGTTCAGTTGGCTGCTATATCTAATTATCATGTAGGTGTATCGGAGTCTAGCATCATGGCTCACAAGCTCTGCAAAGCCTTTTTAAGGGGCGTTTTTCTTCTCAAACCTCCAATCAAAGATCCCCTGCCTCAATGGGATTTGAACTTGGTTCTGGCGTCCTTAATCCTTCCCCCTTTCGAACCAGCGGCTTCATGTTCCCTGAAGTTGCTTTCATGGAAGACACTTTTTCTAGTAGCCATAACTTCAGTGAGAAGGATATCTGAACTCCATGCTCTGTGCAGTCACCCTCCTTACTTAGTGTTTCACAAAGATAGGGTATCCCTCCGTACTAATCCATCCTTTTTACCTAAGGTTTCCTCTCAAACAAACCTAAACCAAACAGTTGATCTCCCCATCTTTTTCCCTAACTATTCCAACAGGTCGGAACAAAAGCTACACTTTCTGGATGTTCACCGCCAACTTAGATATTATTTAGACAGAACTAAACAATTCAGGAAATCTGATCAGCTTTTTGTATCATATGCAGAAGGGAAATCGGGCCTTCCAGTTACTAAAGTTTCCCTTTCTAGATGGCTCACCTCTACAATTACCTTCATCTATGAGATCAGACATCAAAAACTACCTTCAAGACCTAGAGCTCATTCAACTAGGGCATTAGCTACATCCGTAGCTTTTCAGGACAGGCTGCCAATAGATTCAATTTGTGCAGCAGCCACATGGGCTTCTCCTCATACCTTCATTTCACATTACAAATTGGACATGGTCTCCAGAAACCGTGCCAACTTTGGTTCCACTGTTCTCAAGAGTCTGTTCCGATAGGCCACCCGGGATAAGGTGCTAGGGACGCGGTCCCATCCAGCAAGAATGAAGGCGAGATAGACAACTTAACATTAAGAAGTTATGTACCTCCCATAACGTTCCATGTTAGTTGTCTTCTTCTCGCCTTCTTTCTTGCGTCCCACCCTCCTTCCCCCAAGCCTGGACAGACCGATAGGAATTCATTTTGTGATCTTCCTTCGAAAGAGTTTCATTCCCACACGTTCTACCACCTCTAATTTCCCTTTTGTTAGGTCTGGGATACCTTACACTCTGGTTTATATAGAGGTGGGTTACTCTTCTCCATACTATGGAGACTAGTATTGCTTGGTCTAGCTATCAAATGAGATCTGAGTAGTTACCGCCTAGCATTGTGGGATATAGGGGAGCCTCGAGCCAGTGGAATTAGCTCTCGAGCTTTAGTATTGGCCGAGTCAGAGCCGAGGATCGTCTCCGAACCCATCCAGCAAGAAAGAAGGCGAGAAGACGACAACTAACATGGAACGTTATGGTAGGTACATAACTTCTTATTCTTGGCCATCTGGTCTACTGTATGCTTATCCTACGCTCCCTCTAATTCCCAAGTTCATTCAGAAAGCTCGATGGCTAGGAAGCTCAGTGTTCCTCATTGCCCCTTTCTGGCCTTGGCAAGTTTGGTTCCCCACTCTGTGGTGTCATGTAATGTGTCCTCCTTGGACTCTAGATCCAGTTCCGGATCTGATTACACATCCCTCAGGTATTCCTCACCCAGACTTAGTCAACCTTGAGCTCACAGCTTGGCTGCTCTGATTCCCATGATAGTTAGGACTCCCGGCTGTCTTCCCCTGTTAAGAAGACCTTGGTAGCCTCTCACAAATCTTCTACCAGTAAGGTTTATTCAAGTAAACGGAAGCATGTATCAGTCTGGGCCCCTCAGCATGATTTGGATCCTTTCACTGCACCAGTTTTGGATATTTGGGAGTTTTTGGTGGACATTTTTAACCATGGCGCTAGTTTCTCTACAGTTAAGGTACACCCGGCAGCGATTTCTAACTTTCGTATAGGTGAAAATCTGGCTTCATTGGCTTCTTCTTAACTTTGTAAGGATTTTTTGAAAGGTACCTTTCTACTTAGACCTTCGATTAAGGACCCAACACCCCCTTGAGATCTTAGTTTTGTGCTGCAGGCCTTGTTTTCTTCTCCTTTTGAACTAGCAGCCACAGGTAATTTGCAGTTTCCGTCATGGAAAACAGCTTTTTTGGTAGCAATTACCTCAGCCAAGAGGGTTTCTGAGATTCAAACCTTATCTGTCAAGCCCCCTTATGTGATCTTTCATAAAGATAGGGTGTCCCTGCGGACTAATCCATCCTTTCTACCGAAGGTGGCATCAGAGTCTAATATTAACCAGGTCATCATTTTACCAGTTTTCTTTCCAAATTTCCCAAATAAGGGAGAGTACAAATTGCATTTGCTTTGATGTCCATAGGCAGCTATATTTCTATTTGCATAGAACAAAATCCTTTCGTAAGTCAGATCAACTTTTTGTTTCCTTCTCCAAACCCTTCTTGGAAAAGCCTGTTTCTAAAGTTACTATTGTTCAATGGATTTCTAAATGTGTTTCATTGGCCTATCGAGCCAAAGGGTTATCTCCACCAGGAAAAACACCAACTTGTTTGTGTCTTTCAGCTTTTCCCGGTTAGGGGTCGCTACAGTGGAACCTCCGGTCCGCTAATGATTGGTAGTGGATTTTTACATACCGGGTTACCAGCCCTGACGCACAACCTTCAAAGAAGGCACACCCCATTCACGTATGCCTCCACACACAAGACGCTCTAGCTGAGAATCGAACGGGACAACGTCTTGCTATGAGGCGACAATGCTACCGCACCACCACCACCACAGTAGGAAAAACACCAACTTGTAAAAAAGAAAAATGAACCAAACAGCTGAATTGAACCACAATAATTTACTGCAAAAGAACCCAGATAGAAATCACAGAGGAAGCGCTTTCGTAAGGCACAATAGCCAAACTTCATCAGACAAATTAATCTCACAAGTGTTCAACATTTATATTACAAACCACACCTAAATTTCCCTTTAATAGTGATTTCTGTATTACAATTGTTTTGAAAAGTGATCCTGTTATGGAGGCCCTGTTTGGTGAACATCCTGTAATTTTCAGGAGGGAGAGGAATATTAAAAATATTATGGAGCAAGTGAAGGATACTACGATACAAGGTAAAATGACATCTTGTGGGGCCTGTAATCAGTGTAAACATATTTTAATTACATCTAAGGTGAAGATTTGTAATAAAGAAATCAGTATTAAAGGGAAATTTAATTGTCACACACAAGGAGTAGTATATGCGGCTTTGTGTTCTCACTGTGCCAGCTTTTATGTTAGAAAGACCCAAAGGAAGCTAGCCCAGAGATTGAACATCTGTATGATGTTCGCCGTTGTGACGAAAAGAATGCCTTGTATAGGCATATCAAAAAATTCCCTGACCATGTTTTTAAATTTATGGTGTTGCAGCAGGTTAGAAGGGGTGACAGGGGCGGTCCTTGGAAACTATGGTTGGAGGACAGGGAAGTTTGGTGGCAGGTCTTCCTTAATGCCCATGTACCCCCAGGTTTGAATGATGCTATCTCTATTAGTAGCAAATTGAAGCTTAGGGTACTGGATAGGTAATTTTATGATAATAGCAACCATATTTTTATTCATGAATTGTTTATCCTTGTATAACATATATTTTTTTGTTTTCAAGTATGATTTATTATATATTTTTTATATACATGTTTAACATTCAATCATTCTGCAAGCATTATGTATTTTAGGTGATTAATTGTGGATTAATTGTTCAGTGGGTGTGGTTTGTAATATAAATGTTGAACACTTGTGAGATGAATTTGTCTGATGACGTTTGGCTATTGTGCCTTACGAAAGCGCTTACTTTGTGATTTCTATCTGGGTTCTTTTGCAGTAAATTATCGTGGTTCAGTTCAGCTGTTTGGTTCATTTTTCTTTTTTATCTCCACCAGGACATGTCTGGGCACATTCCACCAGGTCCGTTGCTACTTCGGCGGCTTTTTGGTCCAGGGTTTCGTTAGATGATATCTGTTCTGCGGCTACCTGGGCTTCATCTCACAAATTCATCTCCCATTATAAATTGGACCTTCTTTTCAGGGGCAGGGCATACTTTGGCTCAGCCATGCTCCGGGACATCCTTCCATGAGGACCTCCCAGGGTTATTGGTAGCTGGGGACTCTGTCCCTCAGGTTGAAGATTAAGTGAAAGCAACAACTTCAGATAAATAAGTTGTGTACTTACCATAACGTTCCATCTGAGTTGTTGCTTTCTGTTTGTCTTCAACCATCTCTCCCTCTTTCCCCCTGCCTTATGTGGGCTGTATAGTGGACCGGATGGAAGAATTATAGTTCCTCTGTCCTGGCTAGTCTTCCCTTTGATAAGCCTTTTGTGGGTTGTGCCAGGTTGATAGGCATATTGTCTAGGTTGGGATGCTGCTGTTTTGCAACAAACTTGATCTGAGGGGAGGATGGAGACAGTAGCATTATGGGTAGGGGAGGAGCTTGGAGTTTGGTTCTGATGCTGGAGTATGTGGCCGAGTCGGATCTGTGCCAGATCAGAGTCCCTCAGGTTGAAGACAAATGGAAAGCAACAACTCAGATGGAATGTTATGGTAAGTATATAACTTATTTTTTTCTTTTTATATTCTTTATTTACCCCGCTGCTCTAGTTCCCCTTAGGTGTGTGCATAAGTGATCCTTTCTGTCTATTTTAATGTTAGGTACTCTAAGGTACCATTGTTGGTACTTATCCCCTTTACCTTCGGGTAACCTTCCTTACCATTGTTGGTAATTCCTCTTCCTTCTCTACCAAAAAAAAAAAAGATAAGATAAATCTTTCTTTCTTTCTTTTTTATCTGTGACTGTGTGTGTGTATGTATTTGCGTGTGTTAGGAGGCCTTGGCTTCTACTATGGTCGACAAACCTTCTAAAGGCATCGCCGGTTTTAAGAGGTGCCATAAGTGAGAGAAAAATGCCAAGTTCAGATGGACACACCTTTTGTGTTTGTTGTCTTGGTGCTGTCCATCTTCAAGAAGATTGCGCCATCTGTCGCGGATTTTCCACTAGAACCATGAGAGCTTAAAAATAAGCTCATTCTCAAGGGAGTTATTATATCTGAGTTTGAAGAGGCCATTTCTGGTCCCAAAACAGAAGCCAGCTCTTCTTCAAAACCAAAAAGGCGAACTCATTCAGTTCCTACAGCATCTTTGGAACCACATTCTTAATTGGCCAAATCTCCCACTGTGCTGGCTGTTTACTCAACACTGGTGGGAAAAGATACTCTTTCATCAACACCGACCTCTGCAGCCTAGATCTCTGTGTAGATACCTATCACTTCGGTACCAGCTGAACACTCAGTACGGAAGGAGTCACAACTGATAGTTCTACCGAGAACATCTTATTCTCCCTCGACTGTCCCATTTGCGGACTGTCCTCAGGGTCCTTTTGGAGAGACATCCACCAAGATCTCCATCAGCCTCTTCTATTCAGTCAACTAAGAACCTGTCTGAGTCAGATAAGAGAATGGTCGACGAGCTCTTGTCAGCTAGGGGAATTGCCTCCACCTTCGGTTCCTAGTCAGGTTGGCTCTGGAACCTTGCCTTCTTCTGCACACATGCAAATTCCTCCTTCGACTCCAGCCAAGTTTTCAGAGCCCCAGGTACCAACCATCCCAGCTTCCACTGTTTCAGTGCTGTCCAGAACTCCGACGCTGATAGTTGCCTTGAGCTCTTCTGGTTTGTCTTAACTGGAGATCTCCCTGGGTCAGGGCTTCATTGCTGTTTCCAAGGGTCACAGTTTGACTTTGATTCTTTCAGAGCCCTCCATGCCCCTTGGGGTCTCAGCATATGTAAGTTTGACCCTGGCTTCTGCTTCGGAGGCGGTTTCCTTGGTGCAGGGTGGGACCATGGTTCCAAAGGAGTCTATTTTTGTTCCAGACTCCCGTCCCTCTACGGGGGGGGGGGGGGTTGCCTTTCAGGCTATGGAGAGGGTCTTGACCATTGTGGACTCACAGCCTGTGCCATCCCTGTTGGGCCAAGAAACTTACATCCCCTGTACTGGAGCTTCCTCCAGTCTCTTCCGTGGGACAGAGGACACAAATGCCTCAGGAGCAATCCACCCTGGTGATATCATCTTCGGATACCTCTTCGTAGCATCCCACTGAAGAAGTACCTTTGAAGAAAAAGTACAAGAGGAAGCACTTGGACTCCCCTGTAGAGTCTTTCAAAGAGGATATCAATTTCGATGAAGGGGAAGGTTCCCCCAAGTTCCCCCCTTGATAATGTTTCCTTAAGGGATAGCGTAGAAATCCTGAAACAGAGGGGTGGCTGGACTACCCTCCAACCTTCCTCAGAGAGATCGGTATACCTGGAGGCTTTTCACTCCCAGCCCTGTACCTCTGGGATCTTTCCACCCACTGACTATCTTGTAAACCTGATCGCCTAGCAGACCTGGAAAATTTCTGACTTTATCGAGCCAATCCCCAAAAGACCTGACCAAGTTCTGTCTGCCCCAAAAGACGAGCAACACTGGGCTAAGGGTATTCCTGTAGATGCCATGGTAGTAGTGGCAGCCACTAAAAAGGAACTTGTGGAAGAAAGTCCAACTATCCACCCTCCCAACAAGGAGTCTAGAACTATGGATAGGTTTGGGAAGCTTGTATACATTTCATTGACCTTTGCTTTTGAGTTCTTGAATTATATGGCACATTTTACCAGGCTTCAGAGAGATCTGATTAAAGAGCTTTCAAATACTCTTACAGGAGCAGTAGCTGAAGGAGTCCAAGAAAAGGTTACTACTCAGCTCGCCACCCTTGAATCGATTTCCAGTTCTTTCATGAGGCTAATTGCTCATGCAGTTGAAGCGACAAGAGCAGCAGATTCAGTCTTAACCATCAGGAGACATGCCTGGATCTGCTTATTTGACTTTGCAAAGCCTTTTTTTGTCTATGCTCCGTTTGACAGGTCATCTCTGTTTGGCCTCAAGGTAAGACACGCAAGTCAGATGTCAGAAAGATGGGAAGACCCTTTCTGTTGTGGGCATATGCTTCAACACACCTCAACGGCCCTACTCTAGGAACCAGAGAAGTGGGAGGCTATGGTTCAAAAAGACCCAAGTAATAATGGAAGACGTTGTCCAAGAGGCAAAAGTGGCCAGCAGAACTAAGGGTCCAGAGATTCTTTCTCTGGTAATTTATACTAGTGCTCCTGAAAGAAAGCTCAGTTGCCTTCCTCTGGAGGCAGTCATGGGATGATTATCCCTGCATCAATCCGCCTGACTAGAAGTGACGATGGACAGATGGGTGCAGGGGATCATTTCCAGAGGTTACATCATTCCCCTTTCAATGAAACCGAAAAGACTCCAAGATGTTCCACCTAGTCACAGGGAGGCAGCAGTCTAAGAAATTCAAAAATTGCTTGACAAAAGTCATCCAAGCAGTCCCACCAGACCAGAGAAGATCCAGAATTTGCTCAGGGTTCTTTTTAGTGCCCAAAAAAACAGGGGACTAGAGACCCATTTTAGATCTCAGTCAGTTGATCAAATTCAACAAACCAAATTCCAGATGGTGTCGGTACAGTTAATACTTCCATTCTTGGGAAAAGATGACTGGATGTGTTCAACAGATCTTCAGTATGCGTATTACCACATAAAAATGGACAGGCACTCCAGAAGATTCCTGCACTTCTAGCTGGGAGCCAGTCAATATCAGTTCAGGGCACTGCCCTTTGGTCTCATCACAGCACCCAGGGTGTTTACCAAATGCGTGGCAGTGGCAGCAGCACATCTCAGACTGCTAAGATTCTGAGTATTTCCATATCTCGACGACTGGCTCCTTACAGCTCCCACCAGGTGTCAACTCGCAAAGACATGAGATTACACTCTTCATCTTTGTGCCACCTTCGGAATCACTACAAACTATGAAAAATCCCATCGGGAAGCATTACAACAGCTGGAATTCATAGGAGCTATGCTAGACACAGCCAGTGGATTTATGTCACTTCCCCTAGAAAGGCTCCAAAGGATCAGGTTACAAGTAAACCACATCATTCAGAACAAGAGAGTAGCAACAAGACTCATCCTACAGACTCTAGGGTCAGTGACAGCCTCTGTCACTCTAGTTCCCTTGGCCAGATTTCACATGTGGATTCTTCAATGGCTTCTGACCTCCCATTGGCCCTTCGTAAGTCAACTTATGTCCCGTCTGATTTTGATCACCAGTCATTGCAAAGAAGACTTGAGGTGGTGGCTCCTTTCCAAGGAAATTTTGTAGGGCTGTCCCTTTGTCCCCTCTCAGCCCCAAGCCATAGTAATCATGGACGCGTTCCCAGATTGTGGGGGGGGGGGGCATATTCTGTGAAAGACAGACCAAAGCACTTGGTCTTGGATGGAGGCCAACTTGCATATCAACATTCTAGAGATGAAGGCGGTGCTTTGTAAGCATTTCAAGATATCCTCCCCTTTGGAACAGTTGCAATTCAAACAGACAACATGTGAGTAATCTAGTATATGAACAAACAAGGGGGACCCAGGTTGTACCCTATTTGTCAAGAAGCTCTGAGTATGGCAATGGGTGATTTCCTCCAGCTGCTTTCTAACGGCAACGCACATTCCAGGGAGCTCCAGCGTGATGAAGGATAAGTTGAGCAGAACCATCCTCCTGCCTTTCTAGTGGTCCCCCAATCTAGCAGTGGGGAGAAAAATATTTCACCACTGGGGCCTACCTTGCTGTGATCTCTTTGCGTCCCCTCTGAACAGCAAATGCAGTGGTTACTTTGTCCTAATTCCCACTCCTGAGGGAGTCACCCAGAGATGCTCTCTTTCATGATTGCCCCCCCCCCCAGTCTGCTGCATGCCTTTCCCCCGACTCCTCTAATAGGTTAGTTTATAAATAAAGCCAACAGGTCGAAGAACAGAATAATCCTCATTGCCCCGTTCTGGCCTCGATAGGTCTGGTTTCTCTTTCTTTAGTCTCATCTACTTCGGAAACCCTGGATACCGGACCCAGCTTTAGACCTGTTGTCCCAACCAGAGGGAATGGTTTATCTGAATCTTCAGCATCTCAAGCTCACTGGATGACTTCTCCAGTTCTCATGATTGCCAGGCATTCCTCTGACACTTCTTGGTCCGATGCATCATTCTGGCCCACCACAAGCCTTCAACTAGAAAACTGTACCATAACAAATAGGTAAAGTTTGCTAAATGGTCAATTGACTGTAATATTGACCAATATGCAGCACCTATAGACAAAGTTTTAAACTTTTTTGCCTTACTTTATCAGACTGGTTCATCAGCTTCTACCGTTTGGGTGCATCTTGTTGCCATATCTAACTTCCATATTGGTTTCAATGGTTCATCACTTATGTCTCATAAACTTTGTAAAGCCTTTTTGAAAAGAACGTTCATGCTCAGGCCTCCATTTAAAAAAACCCTCTACTCCATGGGATTTGTATTTGGTACTACAGTCTCTCATTTCTCCCCCCTTTGAGCCTTCAGCAACTTGTGACTTAGTTCTTGTCCTAGAAAACCTTATTTTTGATGGCTATCACTTCGGTCAGGAGAATATTGGAAATTCAAGCCTTGTCCTGCAAAGCCCCCTAGCTGATATTTAATAAGGACAGTGTCTCCCTCAGGACAAATCCTTCCTTTTTGCCAAAGGTTGTTTCACAGTCAAATATCAATTAAACCTTACATCTCCCAAGATTTTTTCCTAATTTTTTCAACACGGGAGAGTACTGTCTGCACTTACTAGATGTACACAGGCAGTTAAGTTTTTACCTTCACAGAACAAGTGACATCAAAAACCACATGTTCGTTGCCTTTTCTACACTCTCTTTAGGTAATCCAGTATCTAAGGTTACCTTGGCTAAATGGCTTAAGGACTATATCACCTTTACAACAAAAAGGGACTTCATCTACCATGTCCTGTGAAAGGTCATTCAACGAGAGCTGTAGCAGCTACTGCAGTTTTTTATGCCACAGCTTCCCTAGATGAGATTTGTGCAGCAGCTACATGGGCATCTCCTCATACCTTTATTACTCATTACAAACTGGACCAGGTCTCTAGGGGACGTGCATCATCCGGCTCGATGGTGCTCAGGAATATTTTTCCATGAGACCTCCCAAGATTCAGGTAGTTAGGGAATCTGCCCCACAGTCAAGAATTATGTGAAGATTGACAACATCAGATAAAGTTATGTCTTAACAAAGCATTCCATTTGTGTTGTCTGTCTTCACTAATCCTTGACATTCCCACTGTCCTTCCCCCTGCCTTAGAACTCTTGGTGGACCGAAAGTCCCAAAGTCTGGCTTCATAATAGGGACACAGATATGGTCTCTTATCTATTACTTTTTTGTATGTCACTATTGTATTGCAGGCAAACTCGATCTGATGTAATTTGGTGAGGAGCATCATAGGTATAGCCTAGTTAGAGAGTTTTTGGAAGGCACAAGCTAGAATGATGGCCAAGTCGGTTCCGAAGACTTGGAACCAAGCCCAGAGTCAAGGATTACTGAAGATCGACAATACAGATGGAATGTTATGGTAAGACATAACTTTTGTTTCTTAGCAAGTTCGTTAAAGTTGCTTCTCAAGAAACTGAAATGTTCTTTAAGTGTCAGTGATAAATAGAAAAATAAGAACAAATGTAACGCACATTTTTTTGTTGCCTGGAAAAATCCATTAAAAATGCAGACAGACATATATATGTATGTATATATGGGTCTATATCATAAGATTGAAAGGTCAAAAGACTGAAAACAAAAATATCAAAAACATTCTTAATGCAGAGGCCAACCCCCTACACCCCCCATGTGGAAGGCTGTGCCCCCACACACCCCTGCTACTTTATACACACACACACACACACACACATTTTATATATATATATATATATATATATATATATATATATATATCACACAATAGTGGAGAAGGGCCAAATTCCAAATTTCAATAATTTGAGTTTTAGATATTTTAGTTTTCAGTCTTTTGAACTTTAGATCTTATGACGTAGCCCCGCGTGTGTGTATATAAATAAATATATATGTGTGTGTGTGTGTGTGTGTGTGTGTGTGTGTTGCTGATGTATTTTACTCTAAATCCTACAGTATACGTTCTAAAGTATTGAAGTAATAAAAATGCATATTAAAAACTGAAAATGAAGGTCAGGCCTTTCAGTACATAACACTGCTTTTTAGCTGTGCCATATTTACTTGCTCTCCTCAAACAGGCCTCAAGACTGAACCTTGTTTTTTAAACTTTCCACCATAATACAGGTAGCTGATACTGTTGAACAGAATATATTTCATAGGCTGGTACTAGGCTATTGGCCCAAGGGCCTATACAAGCCTAGCCATAACAATTCCCTGGATATTTCTTCCCATATTATTTACTTCCCTGGACCCCTGTCTAGCAGGGTGACAATCCCCGGGGTGAATTTCCTATCTCCCATCCAATCGTCAAGGTTCCTTTTGATGAGGGCCAATGAGGAGCTCTGTTTGACATGTATGGGCAGTCTATTCCAGAGTATGGGGAGTCTCTGTGTCAGGAACCAATCCCTCCAGCCTGTTTCGTTCATTGTGATGACAGGGTTTAGATCCATGGAGCATGTGGCTCTGAGGGATTGGGATTTCTTTAAGTGGAGCATGTCCAACAGCTCAGGGTTTGACATGGCCTTGTATGTTAAGCAGAGATCGCCTCTGAGTAGACGATATGCCACAGAGTATAGCTGGCGTTTTTTAGACTGTTGGCATTGGGCATCTGCTTTAGGCCTGTGATTCTTTTAGTGAGGTATTTCTGCGGCCTTTCCATCTGTTGCAGATGTCTTGTGAGGTACATACCAAACGGGGCGCTGTACTCTATAATGGGTCTAATGAGGGATGAGCACAGTGGGACAATGACCTAATTTTTTCTGGATGAAAAGCCCTTAGAGATGAAGTGTGCAACATAGAAGGATTTCCTGACTGTTGTGGCGATGTGGTTATCGAAGTTGAGACCACTGTCCACCTGTGTCCCTAAGTCTCTCATCACACTTTCCATGTTTAATGTACTGCCACCTATGTGGTAATTCATGGGTACATGTTTTTCCCCAAAGGGGATAACTATACATTTCTTGACATTAAGCTTGAGCCCATGGCTCTGGCACCAAGCATCTGTTTCTGTAAGGCCCTTTTGTACAATATCCACATCATTTGGGTATTCAATAATGGCTCCCAGTTTGTAGTCATCTGCAAACTTTGTTAGCCAGATTCCCTTAGAGTTGGCCTGTACTTCAGAGAAGTAGATGCCAAACAAGAGCGGTTCCAGGACTGAACCCTGAGGTACTCCACTTGTCTGAAGCTGGATTTAGAGTTGGCTACTTTTACAGTCTGGGTTCTGTCAGTAAGCCATTTGGCAACCCATCGGGTGATGTAGGGATTTATGGCCAGCTTAGTAAGTTTATCTATGATTCCAGAGTGGGGGATGGTGTTGAACGCCTTGGCGAGGTCCCGATAGGCTGTGTGGACCGCCTTACCCTCGTCCACAGCTCTGGAGACTGATTCGAAGACGTCATTCAGATTCAGGAGACAAGATCGGCCCTTCACAAGCCCAAACTGGGTGGGGTCCAGTGTTTGAAGGTTGCCAATGTCTTTGTTTATAAGTTCCATGATAATGTGTTCCATGCCCTTGCAGATCAGGCTCGTCAGACTGATGGGACGGTAGTTCCCCCCTTGTGAAGTGGGATAACTGTAGCTGTGCGCCACTCGGTGGTCACGATGCCTGAGGTGAGGCTATGATTAGACATGACACTTGGTTGAGGTGCCAGTTCATTTTTAGTTCATGTAGTACACAGCCTGGGATGTCATCTGGTCCCATGGATGCTGTATTCTTAGCTTTGGAGAGTATGGTTTCTACTTGTGTGGCTGTGATTACTGGAATTTGACAATCTTTTGGTATTGAGATGGGCCCTTGGGGGGGGGGGTGAAGTTGGCAGTGAATCGATCTGCCAGGATATTGACAACATCCTTGGGATCAGTATATTTAATGCCATTCTGTTGTAGCTCAGAGCAGATCTGAGCATTGCCATTTAGATTCTTGACATAATTATAGAATGCCTTGTGGTTGTCTTTGGAATCTTTGGCAATTTTATTTTCATAACTAGCTTTGGAGAATTTTATGAGTGATCTCAGCTTCTTACTGAGGCTGATAAGGGAGTTTTTTGCATCCTGGGATTTTCCTCTTTTCTGCAACAGTTTCTTCCTTCTGTTGTATAGTTTGTGTATGGCAGGGGACCACCAGATTGGCTTCCCTTTTTTGGAGGAGAGCGTCTTGGTTCTGTTTGGAATGGCACGATTCATGCACGAGTGGATGTGCTCATACAGTGCCTTAGTGTAGGATTCGGCAGACAAACTTTCAGCTCCCGTCTGCATGGGTGTCATGAAGTTTGTCACTTCTGACTTGAGTAACATGAAGTTGGCTTTGGAGAAGTTTTTATGGAGGTTTCCTTACTGGAGATAGGGGTGGGATGTGGATGTCAAGGGTGATTTGCTTATGGTCAGACCTGACCAATGAGGGGGTGACCACTCGTGTGGAGCATCTATCTCCCATGCTGGTAATGACCAGGTCTGGGATATTGGAGCCCCTGGTGGAACAATGGATTAGTTTTTCCAGGGCGTTGGAATTTATGAATTCCAAGAACTGTTGGGAAAAGGTGTTGCTACCCGAGTAGTTTTCCTAGTTAATGGCAGGGTAGTTGAAATCACCCAGTATTAGGCTGTTTGGTTGTATCTTAATATTTTCCAGTATGTTTAGAAAGGTGTAATGAGAATCGTGATGCGTGGTGGGGGATCTGTAGCAAGCTACAGTTTGGATTGCAGTCTTACCTAGAGTTAGTTACACCTGGAGAATTACAGATGCATTGTGTTGGGCAACTAGCCTGGAGGTGTGTATATCCTTGGTGAATATGGACACTCCTCCACCTTTAGTGTTTCGGTTTTGGTTTGGTGGCCGAAAAGTGTGGTAAGAGTTCTAGCCTGGTATTGCAGGGGTGCTCTCTGGAGCCTTGAACTAGGTCTCAGTTACTGCAGAGATATCGATGTTCTCCAGTTTTAGGAGTGCCTCGAGAGAGTGCATTTTGAGGTTTAGACTTCTAATATTGAGTAGCATTAACTTCATATTTTGCATGCTTGTATCTGTTACGGTGGTGGATTTGTCCTTTGAACCTTTCCTAAAAATGGCACTATAGGGGTGGCAAGAGCTTTAGCCGGTAACCTGAATCCCAGGGGTGACAGGTGCAGACCATCTTTGACAAAGCATCGTGGTTTGTTGATCATGTCCCAGGCAGACAGATACTGGATTCCCTTTGAATGACAGCAGAAGCTTAGCCAATTGTTGAAGTCAATCATTTTGTCCTTATACTATGGTATCATTCTGGGCGAAGGCAGGATGCTAATCAGGGCTAGGGTCATACCTGCCTGGGCCACATGATCCAAGAGCTCTACCATGTCTCTTTTCATGTAGTCCTGGGAGGTACGTCTCAAATCATTCACTCCAACATGGACAGTGACAGAGTCGTATTTGTACTTGTTGTGGAGCGACATGAGTGCATGCTTTATGTGGCGGATCCTGGCACCTGACAGGCAGCTGACTGTAATTTTCTCCTTGTTCAGCCTGGTGAGTGGGACATCAGTGCGCCTGACTGTGGAGTCACCTATGACTAAAGTATTGGGTACGTTGTCTTGCCTTAGAGGCTGTTGTTGGGTGGCACACTGGTGTTGTGAGCTATGTGTCACTTTGGTTGTGACTGGTATTTGTTTGCATTTCAGCTTCGGATGTTCTTGTTGCTTGAGCAGGTTAATATGAAAGGCCCCTGCATATTTGGGTTTAGTGTTGCTTTGTATGAGTATTGATGGTATAGGTTTTGAAGGGCAATGTGTTGCTTGAGGTGTAGTGCAGGTGTTAACCTTCTTCTCTTGACTGTCTAGCACAATCTTGGCTGGAGAGAGCTTTGCTTCCAGTTTGGCTATGTAAGTGCATCACTGCAGATAGATTCAATGCAAACTTCACCCCTCTCTCACCCCCAAAAGGGCCCACAACAATACCGGAGAAGTGTAGTGTCCCGGACATCACAGACGCACAGGTGAAAACAACCCTTTCAAAAGCCAAAAGCACAGCATCAATGGGGGCCAGATGGTGTCCCAGACTGCTTCTTGCACAAACTATAGAACGAACTAATCCCCCACCTAAACACACTGTTCAACCTCAGCCTCTCCACAGGTACGTGCCCATAGAATGGCGCACAGCAATGGTTATTCTGCTCCACAAAGGAGGGGCCACAACTGACCCTGGTAACTATCGTCCCATAAGCCTGACTAGCCTGGTCTGCAAGGCTATGGAGCACATCATCATAGAACTCATTAACAAACACATTGGGAACCTCCAAACACTTGACCTGACCCACTTCGGCTTTAAGGGCAGATGATGCCTACTAAACCTGGTTGAATTCTTTACGACAGTCACCAAGGTCATAGATGAGGGGAAGGTAGTTCACACAGCCTACCTTGACCTCGCCAAGGCTTTTGACACCATTCCCCACTAGGGAATTATAGAAAAACTCACCAGCCTGAACATAAACCCCTGCGTCACGAGATGGGTTGCCAAGTGGCTTACAGACAAATCTCACACAGTAGGAATAGCGGGCTCCAGGTCCGACTCTAAACCAGTCACAAGTGGTGTCCCACAAGGCTCGGTCCTGGGACCCCTACTGTTCGGCATATACTTCTCAGAAGTACAGGCAAACACAGGAGGACTATGGCTAATCAAGTTCGCCAATGACTGCAAACTGGGAGCCATAACTGACTCTCCAGCTGATGGAGACTTTCTCCAAAAGGGCCTTACTGAGACGCACACCAGGTGTCAAAGTCATGGTCTCAAGCTAAATGCCAAAAAAATGCATAGTCATCCCATTTGGGAAAAACAAAACACCCATGAATTACCACATAGGTGGCAGCCCCCTTAATACAGAAGAGGTAATAAGAGATTTAGGGAACCCAGGTAGATAGTAATCTCTCCTTTGACAATCATATTGCCAAAGTAGTTAGGAAATCCTTCTATGTAGCCCATCTAATTACTAAAGGGTTTGCATCTAGAAATAAAGGGGTTATAGTGCCCCTCTACTCGTCACTCATCAGACCCATCATAGAGTACAATGCCCCGTTTGGGATGTACCTCACAAGACACTTCCAACAGCTGGAAAGACCACAAAAGTACCTCACCAAGAGGATTACTGGTCTCAAACATATGTCCTATGCAGCCCGACTGGAAAAACTCCAGCTGTACTCAGTGGCATATCGCTTACTCAGAGGTGATCTCTGCCTGACTTACAAAGCCATGTCCAACACAGAATTGATGGACATGCTCCACCTAAAGAAATCCAAGTCACTGCGAGCCACTCGTTCTAGTGAGCTAAACCTCACCACAGCAATAAATAGAACATGCTGGAGAGATAGATTCCTGTCACAGAGACTCCCCATGCTTTGGAACAAAATTCCTAACTACATTAGGCAGAGCCCCTAACACTCTTCAAGAGAAACCTTGACGAGTGGATGGGTAACAGAAAATACACCCCTGGGATCACTTCATTGGCTGTTCTTGACAGAGGCTCAGTTAATTAATCAATGAGGCGGTGAAAGCTGACACACTCTGGCTAGGCTTATAAATGCCCTTGGGCAGATAGCCTAGTACCTACCTATGAACCTATGAACTTGCAGGTTGTAGTGTTGGGTGGTAGGAGGAGAGGGTTGTCTGTGTACATGAGGCAGTTGCTGCATTGCCCCAGTATGGCCGGAGTCACCAGGTGGATAGGAGAAATCACCAGAAGCTGACCCTTGGACATGCCTGTTCAGGTGCTTTTTTGTAAAGTACAAGAGCTGGTTTCCCTTACCTTTCCAAGGTACTTTGCAATTATAGGCTGTTTAGTGCCTACGATTAATTTCTCCTTATTAACAAGGAGAGTTGAGTGCTTGTATCAGTTTAAGGCTTCCTTGTGCTTTACAGCAGGTTTTAGAGCAAGTGCCACAGGGGTTCAGATTTTAGTGCTACTACTGAGAAACCAGCTAGTGCTAAGGGAAAATTTGAAGAGCAGACTTTCTGCCACCTGGAATAGTTTAACTGTAGCCCCACGGTGCACAATGCGAAAAATGCAAGCATGATGAATACCTAGAAGAATAAGTAGAGATATGTGATTGGGATTTCTATCTTCATTATATTCGGTAGTAAAGCTGGCAGAAATTAGCTCGAACCTCTTCCTTGGTAATGAAAGAATTGGGGCTCTTTTCCAGATCCATTTTGCAAGTTGTATCAGTAAAATGACATCAAGCCATTTTTTTTTTCTAGTGATAAAGCAACCATATGGCAAAGTGAAATGGTATTAAGAAACAAAACTTCTCCCATCCTTTCAGAAAGAAGCTGTTTGCTGAGCTGTAGGGAGAGGTTTTGTTCATAGGTGCATCCTAGGTTATTCAAGTCTAGCTGTGCAATCCAAACCAGTTGTGTCCCTATGTATCATGGGTCTTTATTAGGAGGGGGTATGTTAGTTTGAACCTTACTGTCTGCCTCTGTCTGTCAGTGACATGAGGGCCAGACCCCCCCCGATAAATTTCTGATTTCCCAACTATCGGTCAAGGTTTTGCATAAATAGGGTTTGGGATGGACTTTTCTTCATCTGGATGGGGAGCTTGCTCCAGACCATGTGGTCTTTGTGAGAAACATATTTGTCTCACCATCAAGTCTTATTTATGTCACAAGCAAAACTTAAACCCTTGGATCTAGTGGTTCTGATGCTGTTCATTTTGCAGATATGCAAAAGGTCCATCAGAACTGGATCTGAGGATGCCTTGTATGTTAGACTTAGATTGCCTCTCAGTAACCTGTATGAGACAGAATGTAGAGGTAGGGCTTTAAGACCACCCGTATAGGGCAATGTGTTTATACCCTGAATTCTTCTGTTAAGGAACCTTTGTGGGCATTTCAGCTGTTGCATATGTCTGGTCAGTTACATCTGAAGGGGGCATTATACTGAATGATGGGTCTGATAAGGGCCAAATAAAGTAGCAGTATGACTTAATTGAACCTGGATGCCATGACCTTACTTATAAGTTGAGTAACATGGAATGATTTTCTTCCTAGCTTGGCCACATATTGGTCAAAGGTCAGGTTATGGTTTACATATGTTCCTTGATCCCTGACTTACCAGGTCAACTCTTAAGGTTGTTTTACCGATGAAGAAATTAGCTTGAGTGGCATTTTTCCCCAAAGGCACTACAATACATTTCTTGGAATTGAGTTTTAGTTTGTGACTTGGGCCCAGTCATTTATTTGTGTTAAACCTTCTTGTAAGAAGTTTGTCTCATGGGGGAATGTATGATAGCTTCAAGTTTGCAGTCATCTGTGTACTTGGTCAGGCAAAGACCCATGACAGCCTTTACCTATGAGACATAGATGACAAATAGGAGTGTTCGCAGCACAGATCCCTGAAGTCCCCCTTAGTGACCACTCTCTTTGCGGAAGTGGTATCATCAATCCTGACTTTTTGGGTCCTGTCTCTGAGCAAGCTGTGAGCAATTCAATGAGTTATGTAGGAAGTCAAGCCCAGTTCTGTGAGTTTGTCAGCTATTCCTGACTGGGGTATTGTATCACATGTCTTAGGCAGATCCAGGTATGGTCCTGTGTGTGATCCAGCTATGAGCAATTCAATGAGTTATGTAGGGATATAAGCCCAGTTCTGTGAGTTTGTCAACTATTCCTGACTGGGGTATTGTATCACGTCTTAGTCAGATGCAGGTATTATTTTAATCATACATTTTCAGTTTACAATATTTTTTGTTGTTAAATAGTATAACGCATTTTATTTTTGTCATTGTTTTTTTCAAAAGAAAAGCGTATGTAGGCTGGATCACTTTTATTTTTTTACTTCTCTGACTTTCAGGTCAATACATTATAATTTTGACTCAACCTTCTTCCCCTCCCAGATAAAATCCTTCAACTGTTTATTAATTACTACCCCAACCTCTCCTCTGGTTGATAGAAATATGCCTGACCTGTGTATAAAACCAAAGGGACTAAAAACTTTTTCAGTGCTTGTATCGTGCTATCCATATCCATAAAACAGCTTCCAATTTCTCCGTTTTTGTTTTATCTTTTGGTTAGTCTCTTCCCACTTATCCTTATCTGCCATAACATAATCTTTTTTAACCCATACTCCTAAGTATTTTAATCATGTAGGTATAAATATGGGTATACCAATTTTTGTGTGGGTACTCAGTCCACAGCGATTGCCTTTGCACTATCTACATTCATTTTGTATCCCAAAAAGACTTGGAACTCCATCAGAATGTTTCACAGCACTGAAATGCCCTTTTCTGGTTTTATCAGGTACAACATAATATCATCTGCAAATAAACTCTTCTTGATTACCATACCAGTTATATCCTTGAATTTCTGAGTCCCTTATTTTCTTTGCCAATGGTTCTAAATGTAACTTAAATAAAGGGGAAAGAGGGCATCCCTGCTTGGTTCCTGTGTTCAAACAGATCTTATCAGAGAGGATCCCCTACTTTGATTTTTGCCACCGAATTAACCTTATTATTTTGTCAGGGAATACAAATGTTTCCATTGCCCTAATCATAAAATCTCAGCTGATTCTGTCAAATACTTTCTGTGCATCAAGACCCACCAATAGTGGTGTTTTCTTGCATTCTGCTTCCCTCTGGATTATTGTTCTGTTAATGTTATCAAATGTTTACCTCCCCTGCACAAAAGCCACATTGATCCATATCTATCAATTTTGACATCACTAATACAATTCTTTTAGCCATTAGAGACAACCACTTTATAATCACAGTTTAGAATAGAAATGCGCCTATATGAATCTGGATCCGACAGCCACCACAGCTTTCTTCCAGGATGTTGGTGCTTCTTCTCCTTTTAAGATATTGTTAAACAAAACCTTCCAGATCTTTATTACTTTCTTCCCTCCTAGCTTCCAAACTTCCAGAGGAATACCATCTTTTCCTGGAAAAGTTACTGTAGATTGATTATGCATCACCATTTTTATTTCATCTCCTCATATTCTGTTAGTAATTGGGCCTCATTTACCTCTTAACCTTGGCTTATTTAATTTTTCCATAAACATTTCCATTTATACTTTTTTTCTTGATATCCACATTTCTCTGCTTTATGCAGATTTTCATAAAATTTCTGATATAATTCTAATACCTCTGCAGATTATATGGTTATTTTTCTTGTTATAGGCTCCCTAAACCTGTCAGCAACCCTTTCTACTTTCTGTGTTGCCTGAATCATTGTGCTTTTATAAAAGCTTTTGTAATCTGGAGTTATCAAAAAACAGTTGCTTAGCAGCAGTCTTTCTGAATTCATGCATATTATTGAGGTAGTCCCTTATTTTCTCCTTAGCACTCTGCAATTGTGTCTCCTCTTCTGTTAGATTCCCCCCTGTTCTGCTTTAACCTTTGTCAGTCCCTCTAAATATTCTTGTTACTTCTTAACCGTATCTCCCTCTTTTATTTCTACCCTACTTTTAAACTCCACATTCATTTTATCGCACTCCCTAACTATATTTTCTGAATAAAATTCTGTTTTCATTAGTAAATCCCAAATAATTTCCACTACCCATTCCTTAAATCCCCCTCTTTTTAACAGGTGGGGAAGCATCGGTATCTCATTTTTATTTCATTACCTTGCATTTTTATTTTAGCTATTATTGGCGTGTGATCTGAAATAGTTATTGATGTGTATCAAAACTTTCAATTAAATACATATTCCTCAGAAATATAATTGCTGTTTTGTCTAGCCCAGTTTTTGCACCTTGGTGAATAATATGTAAATTTTCTCCAAGCTCCTGCTGTAGAAGTAACATCTTCCATAACACATATTTTCATTAATTTCTTCAAAAATCTACCTTCTTTTATTATATTTTCCCTTTTAGTCCCCCAGATACATTCTCATGGTTGGAAATCAAATTCCATTCCCCACCTGTAAGTAAGCTGATTATTTCTACCAGAATTTTCTTAAGCTCCATAACAGCAGTTCAAGGTGGAATATAAATACATTGTAAAACACCAAAAAAGTTCAGCACCATTCAGGAGGTAGATAGTCAAAATTTAATGTGACTAAAACAACAAAAGCAGTGCTGTTCTTGTTGTTTTGATCACATTAAATTTTGACTATCTACCTCCTGAATGGTGCTGGACTTTTCTTTGGTGTTTTACAATGCATTTGGTACAGTCTGTGCACACAGTCTCACTTGTGTGGGTTTGAGCTAGGAATATAAATACATGCCAGCTCAATCCTCCTCCCTTGCTGGTAGACTTTTATTAGTACAAATCTATTATCTCTAGTGGTTCCTGTCAAAAGTAGGGTAGCTAGTAGCTGTAGTATAGTCCAGACATAGGTTTTTGCTGCATCTGGGTTTATTTATAGTAGCTGTTTGTTCTGAACACTTTTTCCAGGCCATCTTCGATTGGAAGGGACTTTTCTGTACTCTAGTGAGAGGAGTGTGCTGATTGGAATGTGTCTGGTGAAGGGTGATTGGTCTTGGGCTTGGAATAAGCATCCTGACTGGTCATTTTGAACCTTTTTAAAGTTTTTTTTTTTTCAAGTTTTTAGCTTCTGATATTTAAGCCCTGCATTTGAGCAGGTTTCTGCTTGTTTGAGCATCGCTCACTGCTGCACAATTGTGTGCCATAGCTGGAAAGATTAATTTGACAGTTTTTCCTAGTTACAGCTGTAGTACATTAGTGTAGCCGTCATCCTTAGTACTTTTCCAGTCAAAGAAATACTCCTAGTGAGCTGAAACCTATTAAACTACCAACAAAAAACCCAGGCAGAAATATCCATCCACTGAGCTCCTCCTTGATTGATCCTGAAAAGCTCACCCTAGTGACAACAGTCTTCAACCTAGCATTATGGACAGTTGGACCACCGTTGTTTCTCCTGCTAACCTATGTTGACTTGGGTCTCTTGTGGCATTGTAGCAATTGCCTCATGTACATAGGCAACCCTCTAATAATAGCTCAATCTAGTACAGTGTGTGAGACCTGTATCTACACCAAGAATCTTGTATCCATGATCTTTCACTCAAAACAGCAACACGGAAGAGGTTGTCAACCCACCCACCACTATACTTGCACATAGTACCACTACTCATACACATAGTATGCATCCAAAACAAAAATCAACATAAGCGGCGGTCCTCACAAAAATCTACCAAGACACCAGAGACTTCCAAAACACAAGACTGCTATAACTTACACAGTTCCCACAGTACCCATGACAAATAGCAACACCAGTGTCTCACCTACCAAACCCTTAAGGCGTACAACTCAAAAAACAAATTTTCTATACATTGGAGACTCAGTGGTGAGAGAGACAGATGTCCCACTCACCAGGTTGGACAAGGAGAAAGTCATAGTCAGCTGCCTGTCTGGTGCCAGGATTCATCAGATCATGCATGCACTCTCAGCAAAAAGTACCATTATGGCTGTGTCATAGCCCATGTTAGAGTGAATGACCCGAGCTGTACCTTACTGGACCATATGAAAGGAGAGATGATTGAGCTCTGAGTAAGTGTCCCAGGCAGGTATGTCCCGAACTTTGAGCAGCATACTATCCTCACCAAGAATGTTGCCCCATATAAACAAAAAATGATGGATTTTAGTAATTGGCTTAGTTTTTGGTGCCATTCAAAGGGACTCCATTTCCTGTCAGCCTGGGAAGCCATGGTCGACAAACCTCACTGCTTTGCCAGAGGCGGTTTGCACATAGCACCGCTAGGCTTTTGGCTGCTGGCAAAGGCTCTTGCCTCCCCCATAGTGCCTTTTTTTAAGCAAGGGCTCAATAACAAACTTACTGACATGAAATTTGCCAGTCATAACAAAACAAGGGTCGTGCTGCTAAATGCTAAGAGCTTGAACCAAAAACTGCATACCCTGGAAGCACTTCTGTCGCTGGAAGATGTAGATGTCTGTGTAATCACAAAAACCTGGTTCAAGGCCTCAGAGAATACCCTGGCTTTGCAAGGCTACAATGCCTTCCAAATCTTCAGACCAAAAAATTAATGTGTGAAAGTCAGAGGAGGTGTTGTTTCTATCTATATTAGGGATAAATTCACCTCCTGTCTAGTTAGAATGGACAGCTCCACGGAGTTACTCCATGTTCAGGTTATGGTGGGTAAGACCCCCATTCAGGTTATAGCCAGTTATAGATTCCCCTGCGTGGGTCATGACGCACACAAAGCCTCCTTGACCAAACTGGAGACAATTCAGATAATACAGAACACTCTGGCTATAGGAGATTTCAATTATCCCACCATCAAATGGGAAACCTATGCTAGCCCTAACCTGCTAGCACTAAAGTTCTTGAATTTGTTAACTCAAATGCCCTGGAACAAATTGTTCAAATCCC
Source organism: Protopterus annectens (assembly GCF_019279795.1). Taxonomy (NCBI): domain Eukaryota; kingdom Metazoa; phylum Chordata; order Ceratodontiformes; family Protopteridae; genus Protopterus; species Protopterus annectens. Next base: position 414,043,008 of record NC_056728.1, read on the forward strand.
GACGAGGAACAAAATACTAGATCTGATTTTCACTAATATGTCAAACGGATACACAACTGCAACTGTAGGACCCTCATTAGCCAAATTTATTTATTTATTTGACATTTGTTTACCAGGGTGGTCTGACTGGGTCTGTAGGACCCATTTTCAGCAGAGGCCTGGGGAGAAAAGCTCCACATGCAGTACAATACATATACAGTATAATCCAATACAATAAAGATTACATTAGAAATACTATACAAAAAATAAGTTGAAAGAACAAACTGCTACAAGATGTTGTAATATATTACTACACATCTAAACAGTTCTATACACTTAAAACTTTACAGACGATAATAGTCACTCTCATCATACATGATGTAGAAATAGCGGCCAGAAAGTTAGTGATGCAGACATATAGCGAGAGAGAGTTAAGAAGGATAGAAGCAGTAAAAGGCTGAGCAGCAGCTTAAGAATATGGTATAGAAGCAGCGAAGGAGTTAGAAGAGCTTTAGGATCTTGCAGTCTGTGAGGGATTGAAATTGAGAGAAGAGGAAGATCTGAGCATTAGGCAGGCTTTATGCAGGAGCACAGCCATGTATTTTTGAGATGATTTTTTAAAGAGGATTTGAAATGGGTTAGTCCAGGAATAAACCTGGTAGCTAGAGGTAGTGAATTCCAATGTATAGAGACAGTATAAATACAGTGAGTGACCAGGTTTTCTTGTGGGTTTTGAGATAGCTAAGAGATTTTTGTCTTCTGATTGTAGGGATCAATTTGGTGTGTAAGGTGCGGCAAGATTGACTAGTGCAGGGCAGGCAGTAGGCTTGAAAATAAGGTTGTGCAAGCTGGATAGCTGAATAAAGGCAAGTTGGTTGGGTAGTTTAAGCCAGTTTAATTCTAGAAGTGGTTTACAGTGGTGTGTGTGATATTTAGAGTTTGTGGCAAACTTTGCAACTTTGTTGTAGCACTGTTCCAACTTGCATAGGGTAGAATTTTGTAAGTTAGTTAAGATAGGGGCACCATACAGAAGAGAGGGAAGTAAAAAATGTTTTTTGCAAAGGTAGTTGTAGTTGCTGCAGTAAAAAAATGTTTTTCTATATAAGAGTCCCAGTTTTTGATGAGTTTTTCTTTATATTTTGCTGTATATGGGAGTCAAATGAAAGTTTATTTTCAATGATAACACTTAAAAGTTTGGTTCCCTGCACTATTTCTATGGCACTGTTGTCAGATGCAAGGATGTTGAAATGATCAGTGACAAGGGAGGCGTTTTTGGGATGAAAGAGTACTAGTTTTGTCTTCTTTGGATTAAGAAAGAGTTGAGCATTTCCTAGCTAGGATTCAACTGCTGTAAAGGACTGTTGAGTTTTTGAGAGTAGTTCTGGTAGTGATTGAGCAGTGCAGATTATGGTGGAATCATCAGCATATTGAATCAGGGTCCCAGGGTGAGAGGCAGTGTAAAGGTTGTTTGTGAAAATGTTGAAGAGTAGGGGTCCTAGGATGGAGCCTTGGGGGACTCCAGTAAGGTCATGGAGAAAGGGTGAGAGTTTGTTGGACCATTTCACTGCTTGTTTACGATCCTTGAGGTAGCTCTGAAGCCATTTTACTGCGTTATGTGAGAAGCCTAAGTTAGACACTGTGTTCAAAAGTAAAGGGTGAGACACTGAGTCAAAAGCCTTAGGGAGATCAAGGAATACTGAGGCTGTATACCATCCTGCATCTCTAGCCTTGTTCACGGTGTCTGTAAAAGATAATAGGGTTGTAGCAGTGCTGTGGCTAGGTCGGAAGCCATGTTGGGTTTTGGTTAAAAGATTGTTTTGCAATAGATATTGCATTACCTGCTGATGGCTACCTCTCTCGAGAATTTTGGATATGGGTGACAAGATAGATATAGGACAGAAATTGGATGGATCAAAAGAGTTGCCTGCTTTGTGGATGGGGTGATGCGAGATTGTTTCCATATAGTAGGTACTTCTAATTCGGATAAAGACCTATTTATAAGGATACTGATTGGGTAGGTAACTGAGTTAGCAGCCAGTTTGAGGTAGTATGGGGGGAGATTGTCAGCTGAAGTAAAGCAGGGTAAATCTGACCAGAAATCACTCACCTTCATGCTGACACTAACACCAGAACTCACACAGAGCGAAATGAGACTATAAAACTTCATTTAGGCAAGCTATACCCTCCAAGGTGAAGGTAGAATTCATTCCAAGCTCCACTCCCAGCTGGAAGTGGTAACTACATGAAAGTTGCACTAAAGCCCTGTACAATCACTTGCATAAATGTATAGACTCTGCTGTACCAGAAAGAATCATAGCCAGAGCCCCAAATAAAAAACAAGCCACCACTGTGGGCTTCCAGCATCAACAATCTTTACATTAAAAGCAAAACTTTGCTGTCTATGCAAACAAAGTCAAGACCCCAGCAATGGAAAAGCACCCTCCTCAGCCTCAACAGCCAAATAAGACAACTTGTCAAATCCTCTAAGGTCCTCTTCGAGGAAAAACTTAGCTAGCACAACCAAGGATAACCATAAGGCCTTTTACAGCTATGAATGTAGCCTAAAAGGTCGGACCTGTACATGTGCAGAACTAGTGACCAACGGTATTACACATACTGACCCAACAGAGATAGCAAACGTGCTAGTAGATAAGTTTGGCAAAAATTTCACCCCCCACCATCCCCTCCAAACCTATCACAAACCTTCCCCCAAACTCCCACCACCCCCACCCTTCATATCTGAAGAATAGGTCATCAAAGACTTGTCCAATTAAAAAAAAACACAGTCTCTGTAGAACCAGACAGCATCCCAGGCAGTCTTCTAAGCAGGCTAAAACATGAACTAGCATCACCATTATGTACCCTTTTCAATCATAGTCTAACCACAAGCTTTGCACCTGCGGAATGGTGATCACCAACAGTTATTTCCCTCCACAAAGGTGGCCTAACAGCAGACCCAGGGAATTACATTCCCATAAGCCTGACCAGCCTCATCTGTAAGGTGATGGAATGCATCATTATGGACCTCATAGATAAAGACATAGGTGACCATCAAACCCTGGATCCTACCCAATTTGGCTTTGTCAAGGGCAGATCCTACCTGTTAAATCTGGTCTATATCACATAATCGAAAACACTATTTGTCGAGTCACTGTTCAGCGAACCCACTTCGTTGGGTTCCCACTTTGTCGAACTGCCTTTTAATCAAAGTTTTTCATAGGGAAAAACAATGGTTGGCCATCATCGGGAATTTGCCCTTTGCCCCACTGTAGTGCAATCTCAGAGTTGGTATCTTTAGTTGGGAGGGTGTGGGGGACAAAGCCTCCCAGTTGGGTGGGTTTGACATTTTTAGAATTTTATGACAGGCAGTAGATTGGACAGCCATTGTTCTTCCCTATGAAAAAACTTCGATTACATGGCCATTCGACAAAGTGAGAGTTTGACGAAGTGGGTTCGCTGAATAGTGATTTGATGATTACTGTTTTCAAAGATGTGATATAGACCTGTTAAATCTGGTGGATATTTTTGAAAATATGACCAGGGCAATTGACGAGGGCAAATCTGTGCACATAGCATACCTCGATTTGCAAAGGCTTTCGACACAGTCTCACACTTCAGCTTTACCGATAAACTTAGCAAACTGAATATAAACCCCTTCATTATAAGATTGGTTGCTAACTGGCTGACAAACTGGAAAAACACTATCAAAGTGGGTGACACCACATTAACCAGAAGACCTGCTAACAGCGGGGTGCCACAGGGGTCAGTGCTGGGCCCCACTACCATTTAGTATATACTTTTCAGAAGTTCAGGTCAAAACTAAGGAGTTGTGGCTGACCAAGTTTGTAGACGACTGCAAACTGGGTGCAGTTGTTGAATCCCCAAATTATGTCACTATACTCCAGGAGGGTTTTACTCAGACCAGCGACTAGTATCTTAATCATGGTCTCAAATTGAATGCAGAGAACTGCATCATCATTCCTTTCTGCATAAACAATGTCCCTTCACACTATCAAATCAACAACAATACCCTAAGTATCCACGGAGTGGTAATGGATTTGGGTCTGCAAGCTGATCGCGACCTTAACTTCGACCATCATGTGTCTACTGTAGTAAGGAGGGCTTTCTACTTAGCACAGTTGATTAGTAAAGGCATCATCTCAAGAGCAAAAAAGGTTATAACTCCTCTATACTCTGCACTAATCTGGCCCATAATTGACTATAATGCCTCATTTGGCATGTACCACACAAAGCGCCTGCAGCAATTGGAGAGACTTCAGATGTTTCTAACAAAGAAGATCAAGGGACTCCAGCACGTGTCATACACAGACCGAATAATGTCCCTGTCACTTTACTCTGTATTGTATAGATTTCTTAGGAGAGGCTTACGCCATGCTTACAGAGCAGTCTCAGACCCAACCTAATGAACTTGCATATCCGTATGTCAAACGGGACTAGAGACACCCATTCCAGGGACCTAAATATGGCCTGCAACTTGAATAGGACATGCTGGAGGGACAGATTTATCTCCCACTGACTGCTGCATCTTTGGAATAGGTTACCTATTCATGTGAAACAGAACACCTCTCTGACACTGTTCAAAAGGAATCTGGACAAGTGGATGGGGCACCATAAATTCTTACCAGAAATAGTGCCTACAACCCTCCTGGACATGGACAGTCATTACTAAATGTAATCCTTCATATTAAATGACATTTCTGTTGTATTACATTGGGATGAAACGGTTAGGCTTGAAATGACCTCTGGGCCAATAGCCTAATTTCCTATGATCCTATGATTCTTTTATCATTTTTTCTTCTATCAGTATTGTAGCTAGCATTTAATGGAAGTATTCCCGCTCTTCCTTTTTCCAGATATTCTGCTGAATTGCCATCCTGAAATCCTTTGTTTATCAAATTTACATGATTTGTTCTTTCCAAATGTGTCTCCTGTAGCATAGCTATTTGCACTCTGCATTTTTAATATAGTTCACTACTCTTTTATTTTTGTATATACCTGCAAGACCATTCATATTAAAAGATAATATGGAAAGTGTTGCCATTATGATAAGAAGTTATGCCCACTTGTTATGTATAACAGCTTTTTTTTAAACGTCTAGTCTCAGCTTTTGTGTAATCATGCATACACTAATGCTTGGCAGGTTGATCTTTTATACAGTTGTCATATGCATTTGAACCTATGTCGCATTTTACAAGAATTTTTGTTCTAATGAAAACCCTCAAACAAAACAACAATCACACCACCAGAATACCCCCATATCATACTAATTTAATACAAAAAACTACATACATCTTTACATAATGAAGTTTAACTATCTTATTAGGAGCAGTTGTCCCCAATTGACAGCTACACTTGCAGGCTTGAAACTAATGAATAATGGTTATCCATGCTAAGACACATGGTACAGCCTGTGTTTCTGTTTACACTAAGTGCTGCTTGCTTTTGTCTTATCTTTATTCCTCTCCCAAATGTAGAAAACAACTTGAATGCTTTAAGAAAACATATTTTAGCCATTGAGATAAAAACATGTTTTATTTTTTTGCCCTTAACATCTCGTCTCCATAGAAACATGAGAACCAGATACACAGTTCCCTTCAGCTGCAAGCTTCTCATGTTGCACTGTGAACATTTATTTGCTAAAGGAAAACTTTTCGTTAGATTCAGTATTCTTTTATTTACTAGCTTCTACTTAAAACTTGTTAGATCAAACCAAAGGCCTTAATCCAGTCATCCCCTTATGCAAAATTAAGAAAAAGCATATCAGTTTACTATAACATGCTCTTTTGTCCAGGCTTCCTTCTCTTTTTATATTGCAGTGCCTACATTTCTTAAAACTGAACAGAAAGAAAGAAAGAAGAATGAAAAAAAGAGACACCTATTTACTTTAGTATCCGTATTACACACCAAAATTACTGAAAAAGCTTTACAATATAACATGTAGTACAGTAAACTCTCAGTTAACCGGCGCCATGGGGACTGGTAGATGCTGGATAAGTTTCTGGTTACTTCAGAGTTACTATTAAAAATAGGCCTGACAAATACTGTACCCTATACTATACCATAAACACTGTATTGATTTAATTTTAATATTGATATACAGTAATTAAAAGCCTGACTGGAATAATAATATTTTAAACTTATATTTCCACTAGAAAGTGTGGCACGTGGAATGGTTTTCATTGGCACACTGAGTGGATTGGAATTGAATAAATAGAGAGACACGCACAAAGAGAGTGAATGCATGTATGAAAGCAGAAGCGATTGTGTGTGAGAGATCGGAGAGATGTATGAAAGCTGAAGAGTGTGTGTGTGTGTGAGATCGGAGAGAAAGAGTGAGTGAATGCATGTATGAAAGCTCAAGAGTGTGTGTGAGATCAGTGAGAGAATGTGCAATGTAATGCAAACTGAGTGAGTATGGAGCGAGTGTTGACATTTTAGCGATTTGACTTGTTTGGTTTGACTTGTTGTCAGGTTGGGGAGAGAAGGAATTTATTTGCATCTTCCTTTTTAAAACTCTAAAACTCTAAAAATGTAAGGTATGTATCTGTGGGGGGGAAACAAAGTGCAACACATGAAAAACTGAATTGTTCATACTGTACTGTATTTCTTCACTTTTTATCTCGTTGCTTGAGTTCTGGTTAACTGAGAGTTTACTTTATATATTATGTTTTATAAAAAATACTGCTAAGAACAAAAATCGGTTTATTTGCAGTTACCTCTTTACTACCTCTTCCTCTGTCATTAATGTTCTACCAGACATTAATGGCATGAAATAGGACATAAGCTTGGGCTTCCCCTACAAATTTAACAAAGTAAAAAAAAGAACAGTATTTCCAGGTTTTCTTGTTCCACCATATTTCACAAATGTGATTGATGCTTTTAATCTCACATTTATTCATTAATTTCTGAGTTGCTAGTTTTCTTCCTGTTGATCTCCATCTCACATATCCGTCTCTGGTTAATTTCCAATGTACACCTGGTCCTTCTAGTCAACTGCTGTGCTCTTCTCTGTCTCTCAAGCATTTTCTTTTGGAACATTGAAAAAGGTTTCACCAGCATAGTCTGTATGAGCTTTATTATCGGAAGAATAAGAAGCAGAGACCCCTTATGTTTGATAACTACTTTTTGTTGAACAGACTTTTATTTCCTCCTTAGCATGTTCTGCATTAAAAAATTACTTTGACTGTCCAGGAAAAAATATTCTGAAGATAGCTGGATACAGCAGAATCTCACACCTGCTTCTCGACATTTCCTGATTGTTAGAATAAATTTACTGCTGTTCTGCCTGGTGTACAGTGAGTAAACATTTTCACAAACACTCTACTGACTTCAGCTTTTAGTACTTTGTCCTTCTGCCAGTTTTGTCAGAATCAGCTCTTTCTGCTGGTAGGATTGCATCTTTACTATTAGAGGTCTTGGCTGCTTTCTCATGGCCAAGTTTGGCATGTACGCACACTGTGCCCTTTTAAGTAACAGCTCTAGGTGTGGAATACCAGTCCAATTGCTTATTTGTGCCTTCCTAAAATTAATATAGTCTATTACAGTTTCTGTAGTACAGCAGAAAATCTCAGGGTTTCCCTAGGTGCTTTGTCCTCTAATTCTGCTATTTTTGAAAGATTTTTACACCTTCTTAAATTAGTCTCTCTGCATTTCATACTCACCCTAACCATCTGTAAATACTCACTGTTTCTCTTTTTAGTTCTCTGTATGCACTCACAGTAGTAATATCTATTGTACTGAGTACTGATGATGGCCCAACCTTGTTTATTACTGGTCTTTCTACTTCAAAAATGTGCATATACATCTATTAATATAAGCTTAGATAAACTATTACCATATTTTGTTCAACTCAACATGACATGTAAACTACATCTTGTACATTGTAACTTTTATTACCTTGTTAACTAACTTTTATGTAATGTATTCCCTAGGAAACTTTATATGATATGATATGTGCCTTATGTAAGCTATTTTGTGTATTTTTTACTACTTGTTAATTGATGTCTTATTGCATGTACTTTTTTATGCGGAGCTTTTCTCCTCGGGCCTCTGCTGAAAATGGGCACTGCCCAGTTGGATTTTTCCCAGTAAACAAATGTGTTCTTGGGCAGTCTCATACCTAACTAGCCGTTTCTTCATTTTGACCTCTGATTTTTGCAGTTTCATCAGCTCATCTGAGTATGTATTTTAAGCTTCTTTCATTATCCAGCCTTCTGTTATTTGAGTTGATATACTCTTTTAGTGTTTCATTTATTTTTTATTGAGCACATTTCACTTATTTCTTCTTCTAGATTATTGGAAGTCCTGTATTGCACCAAAACTGGAGTTTGAACTGCTTTTTTCTGAACAGCTGCAAAATTCTTCTCAGCCAGTATTGAATTTTTCCCATCTTTTCTGGTGGATTTGTCTTTTCAGGTTCTGCAAATGTCTTCTTTGCCGGCATCCAGGCAGTGCAGTTAAATAGCCAGTAACTGAAATTTACCTAAAAAGATAAATTCATTAGCTCTCATTTGAGTTTCTGCTTTCACATTGGAATAGCCAAAATTAAGCTGTTAATCAGTGTGTGCAGCCATTTTGAAAGTCATTGAAAATAGGCTACACTTTTTTGTCTCCATTTGGGAATTGTTGCTCATACCCGTGGATTGTTTTCATTCCTACTCTGTACTGAAGAAACTCTCCAGTCATTTGGAGTATACTTTTTAGTTTCACTGTATCCCACATTGATGCTAAAAATTAGCTGTTACTTACCCTTTTTTGAGTGGTATTATGTAGATGTATCCTGAAAAACATAAGTTCTTTGCTCAGTTACCCTTCTTATCTCGATAACATGTTCATCTTTCCTAAAACTGATTTCCAACCAAACATGCATAACCTTTAGGATATGTTTTCACTAGGGACCATAGCAAAGGGATTTAAGCCAGTTTTGTTTCTTGTTCCATCCATGTGTTCTAGTTGTCACAAACTTGTTGAATTAGACTTGCCCTTTTGCACTTTTATTCAGTGCCAAACCTCTTGTCCTTTCACTTGTTGATTCTGGGCACTCTCAGTACTAGCCTTCTCTTCAGCCTGCAGTTTTTGGACTTTGACTTCTGCCTCTTCTGAGATTTTGGCTTCTACCTCTTCGGAGATACTCACACAGATTGCTTTGAATATGTCAGAAAAACTTGTGTACTCAGCCTTTGGTTCTTAAGTTTTGTGCTGCTCATTCCTTTATGCCTGTTCGGATTTTGCCTGCATTTCTGACCAGGTTACTTCTCTGCTGGTATGGTTTGTTGTCACCTTAAGGCCAGCTGTCCACTTATTTGCCTCTCTTGAGGATATTTCTTATGGCACCCTACTTTGCTTCCTGTAGCCAGCATCCCTTTTAGGTTAGTCTTACTGCTTGCCTCTAGCTGTTACAGAGGGTTTTGTTAATGTGTCTATATCTGCCTTGCATTATTTTTTTTGGCTAGGAGAATTTTTGAGCTGCAGACGTTTTGTCAACACTCTAGCATAGTAAAATCCCTTTTGTTATCCTATGGATGTTTAGGCACTGTTCAACACATAGCTCAACTCATAGGTATTTGCTGCAGTGTACATATGTACACATGCAGATCAGATTAACTGGACCATCTTGCAGACATTAAAATATTGGACATTGCTGTGAAGGAATTGTCTTTTTTTTTTTTTTTTTTTTTTTTGGTCTTGCTACTTTGTCTAAGTTCCCCTTTTCTGTTTCTCTATAAATTCAGAACAGAAGATCAATGAGGATCAACCCTTCCTTCATGCTCCACATATTTGCTGAGACAGACTTGAGCCTGTCTATTAATTTTCCAGTTATTTAAAGAAAGGTGAAGGTTAGATGTGAAGTTGTTCAATCTCGCCATTCATTCTTCACTGATGGGTTCGGAGCCTATCCTCGGCTCAGACACGGCCATTTAGCAAAGCTCAAAGTTTACCAGTAGCTCGAGACCCAGCCCCTTATCCCATGATGCACTGCTGGAATTACCTCAGATCTAGTTTGCCGCGGCACTGATCTCTTGGTTTCCAGGTTCCAGCTCTGCTGGAGACTTTATTCAACAAATTAGCAAGTTTTTCTAAAAATGTTCTTATGTATTCATATTTAGACTTAGTATTTCCCTTATCCATATATTACTATCACTCTTGGCCTCGTTTATTTTTTGTGGCCGTTCTTTGCTATTGTTGGCTTTGGCCTTTAGTAGTGTGGTGTTAGCATAGTTCTGTAGTTAGGTATTAACAGATAAATTTACAGTTAGTTTTCTGTTTATATGTGTATATATATATATATATATATATATATATATATATATATCTATATATATCTATATATATCTATATATATATATATATATATATATATATATATATATATATATAGTGTGGCCTCTTGGGCATTGTTTGATATTGTGTGTGCTTTTTCTAAAATAGTTGTTTATAGTTGTTTGTAGGTGTGATAGATTTTGCTGTTGATTAAAATTATGTCGGAAGATAAAGACAGACATACAAAGTCTGGTTTCAAAAAATGTCCAGACTGCGGACAGAAGATGTCTGTCACAGATGGACACATTCAATGTGTCTATTGTCTGGGTGAGGTGCTCCTTCAGGAGTCCTGCAGTATCTGCCACTTTTCCCCTAGGGTGCTTGCTGAGAGGAAGAGAAAGCTCATGGATCGGGGTCTTCTTAAGCATGCTTTTGTGGAAGCTTTGACTGACCAGGATGGAGCCAGCAAATCATCAAAGTCTTCTTACTCCTCCTCAGACTCCAAGTCAAAAAAGTCTAAGAATGTGGAACTTGCTGTGACTTCGGCTCCACAGCCTTCGGTGTAGACAGTCTTTTCCTTTCGGACCCGGGACACTGCCTGGGAACTGGTCTCCGAAACTCCTTCTCCATTATTCCAATCGGCACCATCGGTGCATTCCTCCAGGTCCTCTGTTAGCCTTTTCCGATTTGGACATGGACCGACTCGTACAGAAGCTCTTAAAGACACCAGGCCTAGCTAAATTGCTGTCTGCTCCGACCCAGGCGTTGGAACCGAAGTCCACTATCCCGGAATTGACTGCTCCTTCTCTGAGCCATACCATTTTTTCGGAGCCGGGGGACGCCGACCCTGATGATTGTAGAACCCTTGGAGCCGACACCTGTTCCAGTGTCTTCAGCTCCATCTACTCGGATGTCCTCGGCATCGACTGGGGACTCTAGGAGCCGACACTGTCCAGTCGGGTCCGGGGAGGATTGTCGCACTGACCTGTCAGTACCGACTCTTCCTCTCGGGGTCTCTGCGCGGCTGAGCTCAGCTCCTACCTCGGGCTCAGAGCCCACAGCATCGGTGAGGGAGGGGATCACGGTTCCTTCGGGTCCGTCGACTCCTTCTCATCGGAGCCATTACGCCTTCGAAGCCATGAGGCAAGTATTGTCTCCTAAGACTTCCTCATTGTCAGGTCTGGCCTCTTCTTCCCCTAAAGTGCCTGTGTCTGCTTCTGTCGGCCACCCCAAGTGTAGAGACCCAGAGCCTCGGGTAGCCCCACTGGGCGCCCCCTGCTCTTCTGAGACTTCCCCAGAGTCTCCCACTGAGGAAGTCCCCAGAAAGAGAGTGTGCAAGAGGAGGCACTTGGACTCCCCACAGGAGTCATTGACATCTGACACTGACTTGGATGAGTCAGAAGGGTCCCCTCGATCCCCCTCTGAGGACATCTCCTTTCCGGAGATCCTTGAGATCCTTAGGCAGAGGGGTGATTGGCAGTCCAAAACCCCTACTGAGGATGTCAGCTCTCCTGAAGGCTTTTGGGTCTCAACCTTCCACCTCATGGCTGTCTCCACTCTAAGATGAGCTTATGCAATTGGTCTCTTGTAGCCCATGTGAGTCACTGGAGTCCATGGAACCTGTCCTTCGGTGGCCGAATAAGTTTATTTCTGCCCCAGTAGATAAAACCTTCTTGTCTAAGGGAGTCCCTGTTGATGCCATGGTGGTAGCGGCAACAATCACCAAGAAGGAATTGTCTGAGACTTCTGCTTCTATCCATCCTCCTAACAGAGATTCTAGGATCATGGATAGATATGGGAAATGCTTGTTCAGTTCAGCGACTTTCACTCTTCAATCACTGAACTATCTAACCCATTTCACCATACTGCAAAGAGATCTCCTTAAGGAGTTAGGAGATGCTCTTCAGGGTGCTGTAGCTGCAGGCGTCTTTGACAAAGTTTCTGTCCAGCTTGCTACCCTTAATTCCATTGTGAACTCGTCCATGCTTCTCATATATGCAGCAGATGGTTCGAGTAGGGTTGCAGGTTCAGGGATTGCTCTTCGTAGGCATACCTGGGTGCGCCTCTGTTCCTTCGCAGAGCCCTTCAAGTCTCCATTTGTAAATTCCCCGTTTGATGGCTCATCCTTGTTTGGGCCTAAGGTAAAGGAAACCTTGACCAGGTGTGAACAGGAGGGAAAGACTCTGTCTGCGGAGTCTGTTTTTCCACCCCTACTCGGCCTTACCCCAAAGGCCAAAAGGGAGGAAAGATATGGTTCCGAAAAGCCTAAGGAGCCTTTCAGGACACACGTGGAGAACCCCCTCTAGGAGCATAGGAGGAGGTAATAATAGAAGATGCCACCCTCATGGCAGAGGGGGTCCGCAACACCAGGGTGACAGAGATCATTTCTCTGGTCAGCCCTACCAGCGCTCCTGAGATGAGGCCCGGCTGTCCTGCTCTGGAGGCAGTCGGGGGTCACTTATCTTTGTACCCAGAAGCCTAGCAAGACATAACAAATGACAGCTGGGTACAAAGCATCATTTCAAGAGAGTATTTCATACCATTCTCCTCTCCACCCCTTTCCGTCAGGAGAATCCCAGACGTTCCGCCCAGTTACAGGGAACAAGCAACTATAGAGGTCCACAAGTTGCTAGAAAAAAAAGAGTCATCCAGCCAGTCCCAGCAGACCAAACAGGATTCGGAACTTACTCAAGATTCTTTTTGGTTCCAAAGAAAACAGGGGACTGGAGACCCATTTTGGAGCTCAGCAGACTCAACCAATTTGTGAAGAAAGAGAAGTTCCGAATGGTCACACTTCAGTTGAAGACAAGAAGGTTTTATCAACTGGATGTGCTCGCTCGATCTCAAGAAATCTCAAGGATGCGTACTACCACATAAAAATGGCCAGACCATCCAGGGATCACCTGCGTTTCTGGCTGGGAGCCAATCACTATCAGTTTTGAGCCCTGCCCTTTGGTCTCACTACAGCCTCCAGAGTGTTTACTAAATGTATGGCAGTGGTCACGGCTCACCTGAGGCATTTAGGATTCCAGGTTTTTCCATACCTGGACGATTGGCTCCTTACCTCCACCACCAGGCATCAACTGATTCAGGCAACAGAATCCACTCTGACACACTGCAACCACTTAGGCATTATGGTCAATTTCGAAAAGTCTGCCTTGTCGTCTTGTCGCCATTGCAGCATATCGTCTTTATAGGAGCAGAGTTAGATTCTTCAACCACCACTCTACGTCTTCCAGTCGAAAGGGTCTCACTCCTTCGACAGCACATCTCTTCGTTGGTGTTAAAGAACAGAGCTCCAGCCGTACAGGCGGCAGCATTCTTAGCCATTCCATTAGTAAGGATGAATATGCGAATTCTTCAGTGGCTTCTGTTCACCCAATGGTCTTACCAGGAAATGCCAATGAACCATATGATTCTGATTACAAATTCTTGCAAGAAGGATCTTCAGTGGTGGTTGACGTCTCTTCATGTCATAATAGGACGTTCCTTTGTACTCCCACCCCCAGTAGCCACTGTGACCACGGATGCTTCCCTGATAGGGTGGGGGGGGGGACATTTTCAGGGAAAGACTGTCCAAGGCACATGGACGGATCAAGAGTCACATCCGCATATCAATGTTCTGGAGATGAGAGCAGTACTTCTGGCGTTGCAGTACTTTCAGGACTGTCTTCCTCTAGGGACAATTGCAATACAGACAGACAACATGTCAGTGGTCTGGTATTTGAGCAAATAGGGCAGGACCAAATCTTACCCCCTTTGCTGAGAAGCCCTCAGAGTATGGCAGTGGGCTGTGTCATCCCACCGCTTTCTGTTAGCAACGCACATCCCAGGGAGATCCAACGTGATAGCGGACAAGCTGAGCAGGGCAATTTTGTTGCCCCATGAGTGGTCCCTCAAACAAGAGATTGCGGACAGGATTTTCTGCAAATGGAGCTAGCCTTGCTGCAATCTTTTTGCCAGTCACATCAACACCAAATGCAGAAGTTACTTTGCCCTGCTACCTCATCCGGGAGATCCTCCAAGGGATGCACTTGTCCATGATTGGCCCCCGCGTCTTCTCTTCCTAGTTCCAAACCTTCTGACACACCCTTCAGGGGACCTCCACCCCTCCTTGCAGTTACTGAAGCTAACTGCTTGGCTGCTCCAGTTCCCCACCTAGCCAGGCTTCATAATCTTTCTTATGATACAAGTCAAATCTTATTGGCTTCCCATAAACCTTCCACCAAAAAATTGTACTGTAGTAAGTGGAAGAGATTTTCTATTTGGGCTTCAAACCAGAACATTGATCCTTACCAAGCTCCGTTGTCATCTCTTCTTGAATTCTTGACCAAGAATTTTAGCGAAGGAGCAGCAGCTGCTACTGTCTGGGTACAGTTAGCTGCTATACCTAATTTTCATCTAGGTATTGACAGACTAAATATTATGGCTCACCAGTTGTCTAAGGCCTTTCTCAAAGGTACCTTTCACATGAGGCCTCCAGTAAAGACTCCTTATTCTCCCTGGAATTTGAATTTCATGCTATCTCGTATCATTCTTCCCCTATTTGAACCAGCATCATCTTGTGAGCTCAAATTTTTATCATGGAAAACTATCTTTTTAGTGGCAATAACTTCTGCTCGCAGAGTGTCAGAGCTTCAAGCATTATCTATCAAATCACCGTATATGATTTTTCATGCTGACAGAGTATCCCTTAGGGCAAACCCTTCCTTTTTGCCTGAAGTATGTTCTGAGTTTAACATCAATCAAGTCATTGAGTTGCCCGTTTTTTTTCCTCAACCATACCAACAAATTAGAATACATGCTGCACAAACTTGATGTTCTCAGACAACTTTGATATTATCTGGATAGAACAAAAGACATCAGACAACTTTGATATTATCTGGATAGAACAAAAGACATTAGAAAATCAGACTAGCTTTTTGCATCCTTCTCGGAAGCCAGAAAAGGTAGACCAGTGGCTAAAACAACCCTGTCTAAGTGGCTATCAGATTGCATCACTTACACTTATTCCTCTGCTAATATGCCTTTATTTCATAAGGTGAAGGGTCATTCAACCAAAGCAGTCTCTACCGCTTCAGCTTTTCAAGGCAAGTTACTCCTTGACAGCATCTGTGCTGCAGCCACATGGTCTAAGCCTCACACTTTTATCACTCATTACAAAGTGGATAAGGCCTCCAGGGATAGGGCTTCTTTTGGTTCTACTGTCCTGAAAAGTGTACTCCCGTGACCCACCCGGGATCTAGGGTGCTAGGGACGCTACCCATCAGTGAAGAATGAACGGCGAGATTGAACAACTTCACATAAAGAAGTTATGTACTCACCATAACGTTCCATGTCAGTTGTTCCATCTCGCCTTCATTCTCACGTCCCTCCCTCCATCCTCCTCCTAGCTAACAGTTGACCTGGGCTGGAGACTGGCTTCATCTTGGTTTCTCTATGCTTCTTCCTCTCTAGGGAGAGTAGTTCTTTTACTAGGATATGGTATAAGCAGCAAACAAGATCTGAGGTAATTCCAGCAGTGCATCATGGGATAAGGGGCTGGGTCTCGAGCTACTGGTAAACTTTGAAATTTGCTAAACGGCTGTGTCGGAGCCAAGGATCGGCTCCGAATCCATCAATGAAGAATGAAGGCGAGATGGAACAACTTACATGGAACGTTATGGTGAGTACATAACTTCTTTTTACATTACATAGGTGTTTGCAGTTGATGGAGGTACTTTGTCAAATCAAATCTACTAGTAAAAATTCACATCCTTCTTTTTTACCCTAAGAGATATTGACAGTAGTTTCTGGATTTTATGTGTCTTTACCCTTCTGATTTGACTTTTAGTAATTAGAAGCATATATAGTATTTACCTTCTCAGTCCAAAGCTCATCTTTCCAGAGCTCACTTGCTCTGCCTCTGTGTAGCAGTCCCAAAAAGGCCATAATTCCGTAATATTTGTGCAGTTGCTGCATAAACTATTTTGCACCATTAGGAAAATCTGCAATTTGGATCTGAATTTGTGATCTAAGCCCTCTTTTAGATCCTATTTAGGGGAGTGTTTAGAGCCATCAAGAGGATGCTCTGGGACTCTGAAGGTGGTCAAGATGGAACTCCCAATCCCAGATAGAAATGTTATGTACATGTCATAGTGATAGAACTGGATTGGCAGTTCTGTCTCATCACCATACAGTCCCAGAGTCCCCCTCCTTAATCCTAATAGGAGCTTGGAAGGTTTAGTTGCAAATAAGCTTGTTTAGTGTTATGCCTTGGGGTGTGTAATTCTGTTCAGCCTAGCACAAGCTTAAAGAAATCTGAAGAAGGTTCCTGATCACCACAGCTTCTAATACTTTGGCCTTAATCCTTGTGATCATGTTTCAGATATACACAACAAAAGCGATGACAAATGGATTATACAAGCATGTATAAGTTAAATGGGTTGATCATATGTGGATCTGCTGTATTAGAGGAATTAAAGCTGGATGGTAGAGGTGGTGATACATGATGTAAAACTGATAGTTTAGAATGTGGTGAATCAGGACTTTGAGTGGACAAATAACCCATTTTAAATGGGGTTGTCTGCTTAAAACCTGTTTGTCAGCAAATAAGCTTAAAAAGATGATTAATTGCTTGTTGGTTAATTATGTTGTGGTGAATGTATATAAAAAGATATGCTTTATTAGCAACAGTTTTTAACACTTGAGAAATGCAAAATGAAAAACGTGAGAAATGTTAGATAATTTTTATTTTTATTCCTCAGTGTGAAAGCTCTAAAGTTCTTGTGTGTGCTCTTTTTGTGTGTCTTTATTAATGTTAAATACTTGTTTCCTTGAGCTGTTTTTATTATTTCCTGACTGGTGTCTGGTCAGGGTTTATCTGTTTTGAGCTACCTTTTTTTGGTATATTTAAGGTTATATTGAAGGATTAGCTCTCTGACTTGTTACAGATGCTGCTATAGAGACATTGAATAGTTAAATTAGAATCTACCAGCATACTATTTTAGAACATAATAATATACCTGGGAAGAGGTTGCATCTTTTATGCTTAACCATTTAGTTAGGGACAGTGTGCTAGTCACACAGCTATTTGACCATAATCAGGTCATTTCTGATTATCTGCCCTGTTTACTTGCTGTTTTTCAGCTTTTATAAGCCTTATAGCCTTACACATTTTTTTTTACTATTTTCCCTGTATGTTTATGCACGGCCTTGCTTTACAGGTCTGATGGTGTTTTCTTGTAATTTTCTTTCCAGGATTATTATCTTTCATAGATGTTCCATCATTTGTGTTTTGTAACATCAACAAGTTATACTGCTTCTGTTTATGGCCTGTGTCATGGCTTAAGAGGGTGCAACGGTCCACTTACCCAGTTATCAAACAAACAAACCCTCTTCCAGTGTCTTTCCCCTCCTCAGTTATAATTGCAATGCAAAGAATACCTTGTCTGTTTCCTTACGACAAGAGGATCTCTCCTTTGAAGGCACCCTTCATAAAATGAAGGTAGAGTTCCAATAGGAGTCCAAATAATATTCTCAATATTTCAAGTTGATGATAAGCTAAAGTTCACTTTGTTAAATTTCTCAATTCACTTATTATATTGTTTACCTCTAGTGATATATCTTTTTGTAATGCTTTTTTGTCTTCCTTCATGCCACCACATATTCTCAATTCCTGACACTTCTGCACTTTAGATGGTGTTACTATGAATGCATGTGGTATGTTAGCATGTATATTTCACCTGATGTGATAATTTTCCAGCTTCCCAGTACTTTCAGCCAAGTTTCTGTATTAATTTAATAGACTGTCAAATATGTTTCTTTGGTTAATTCTTTACTGTTATTCAGTACCTATGTTACCATATGGACTTAGCTGCATGATAACATACTGGTTTGACATACACTTTTCAGGTACATTGCAAGTGCCTTTTTCCTCTGTCTTTCACTTTAACTTCTGCCATAAAACAAACTACTAAATGTTTTGACTGAGTGCTTAAGGCAAGTGTTATGCTTAGCTCGCCCCTATCCCTTCAGGTAGGGAGCTCACATTTTGTTAGAGAAGACTCGTACAGCAACCTTTCCACTGTTGTGGATGGTGAGAGGATATGGAGTGACAGTAACCCGGCTCTTGCCATTAGTTGAGCAACCAGGGACATTTTTTGTACTGTTCACTGCTACATCCCTCATCAGTAGGATGTGCTGCCCGCCTGGTTATGGCTTTATGGCTGGTTTAACTTCCATAGCAATGCCTTTCCCCATTGATGTTGGCCATCTCTGTACCACTCCAACATCAGGACACCTTTAGAACTTTGTAACAGAGTATGATATAGTTTCATGCTGTGTAATCATCATTACTCTAGCAGTTTTGCTTGCTTCCAAACATAGATAATTACCCGGTATGGGAATCTTTTTTTTTTTCCTCCTATTTTTGTAGTGTAATAGAGCACTATGATTTCTTGTGATGACTCTGATGTTGAAGTAGTTGTAAAGTGAAATATGTAGAGATACACATAAAGATTTTCACATCCGTTACATAGTCTACCAAGTTCCTAGAGTATAACATGGATATATGTCTGCACTGTGTTACATTCAACCAGTGGAAATCAGGATGAAAGCAAGGTCTGTCCATGAATATGCAGCTGTCAAGAAGGCACACTTGGTACTTACTGCATTGGCATTGGCCAAGACCTCTGAGAAATAAGCACTGAGAAAAGCAATATCAAGAGAAGTAATGGGAAACTGAGGACAGTCAACTGAAGCCAGCAGTTTCCTTAGGTCTGATGACATTGAACTCAATGAAGCATTTTTACAGCATCAGCCTTAGAGTCTGTCTGATCTGAGGATTCTGACATGACCACTCCTCAGACTGCCACAACAAAGCTGCAGAGACATCATCCATTTCTGAGGCCTGTCTGAGAGTCCTGGCTGCTGGCACAATTTTGAGATTAGTGAGGGGGGAGGGGTGGTGTCTACTCCGCAGACTGCCACAACAAAGCTGCAGAGACATCATCCAGTTCTGAGGCCTCTCTGAGAGCCCTGGCTGCTGGCACAATTTTGAGATTAGTGAGGGGGGAGGGGTGGTGTCCAGTCAACCACTCCTTGTTCAAGAGGTAGGTCTTTGCTACCTGCCCAGGAGAAAAGACCCCAAGGGCATCACACATGGAAAAACTGAGTCTGTAACTACTAAGATTCCAAATCAGTGCCTGCTAGTTTGCCTTGGCATGGGCCAAATGTGTCCTCAGCCCTAATCTATTCTCAGGCCTCTTCACAGGATTTCTTCTAGCTGGCAGATGACTTTGAACTTTTTGAAGTCCATGCATCCAGCTTAGGAAATTCCTGACATACCAGGGGTCTCTTCTAACAGGAAGGACATATTATTATTCCATGGATAAAAATCCAAAGGGGGAAATTCCAGGGTGACTCTGTCACCATTGTTCTTTAGTCTTGCCCTTAACCCATTAAGCTGTCTGCTTAACAGATTAGGTCATTGCTACAATTTGTCTCCCAAAAAGCAAGACAATTAAAAAAAAACTTCTCATCTTCTCTTTGTTGATGATTTAAAATTGTATAGCTCATCAGATGTGGAACTGAAAATACAACTGCAAGTAGTCAAAGCTTTTTTAGATGATATAACAATGTCATTTGGTCTTGATAAGTGTGCAAAAGCAACCTTTAAAGCAGGAAAGCTGCAGTAACAAGAAGATATCAGTTTGGGACAAGAATGTGATATAAAAGAACTTGAGCAATTGGGAGTGTATAAATATTTGGGAACTGATGAAGGATCAACAATAGAACATGAACAAATGTGAATAAAACTTAGTAAGGAATATTTTAAAAGACTTAAATTAATCCTGAAAACAGCATTAATATCTAGGGACAAAATTCAAGCTATAAACCAATTTGCTCTTCCTGTCCTAACTTACAGTTTTGGAATTATTGACTGGCCCCAAAAGGTGTTGGCTAGATTAGACAGGAAAACAACAAGGATGCTTCATGCTCATCAAATGATTTATAAAAAAAACAGTGCATACCAAGATTAAACATTCCCCATTCCGAAGGAGGTATGGACCTACTTGAAATTGATTACATGTATAAATCTGCAGTTGTGACACTGCACACATATCTGCTGACCCCACACGACCCAAATATAGTGAAAGTTTTGAAACATGAGAATAAATCTAAGATGACTTCCCTTCTTAGTCTAGCAGAAGCATATCTGCGTCAAGCGGGAATGGAAATCAAACCAGAAGTAAATAAAAATCAGGCAGCAACTGAATGCCAAAAACAAAAGAAAGAATTTAAGGTGAAAGATCAGATGAGAAGGCAAGAAATGTGGAAAATGCATAAATATAGTTGCAAGTATAGAAAACTCCAGGAAGAACTTCATGTTGATCAGGATCGAATGCAGGAATGGTTAAGGAGAGGCGAATTCAAACCAAAAGACGAAAGGTTAATATTGGTGGCCCAAGATAGTGTGCTACGTGCATGTTGGTTTATAAAGTTAATTGTACATGTGGGACAAACGGACAAATGTAGGTTTTGTAAAACAGACTTGGACACAGTTGCACACCTTGCTGCTGGTTGTGATATACTAATGGCAGAAGGACTGTATACTGAAAGGCATAATAATGTGGCAAGACTGTTGCACTGGGGATTGTGCAAACATTATAATATTGAAGTAGTAAGAAACACTGGAAACATGAGCCACAAAGCATCATAGAAAATGATGAAGTTCACATCACATGGGATCACGTTACCAATAGTTCAAAAGATAGATGTGAGAAAACCCAGATGTAGTGGTCCAGAAAAAGAAGACGAAAGTAGCATTGATCACTGAAATCGCTACACCCACTAACTACACTATCTTGCACACACACAGGCACAAAGTCATAAAATATCAGGATTTGCATGCAGAAATGAGAGCAATCTGGAAGAAAGATGCCCAGACAGTTCCAATAGTTGTAGGAGCCACGGGACTCATAAAAAAAAATCTACAATTGTATTTATATATGTTACCAATACATGTAACTTCATATGAATTGCAGGAGTCATTACTGGGCACATTGCGGGTGGTGCGAAGAACACTTCTGGCTGACATCAAAGATTGAAACAGTACTAATTTCATGACCTTTAATCATACTTTGACTTAAGAATAGGATGCATTCCCATCATGGTATTAGAAACCCAAAAGATTTGGAGAAATTAAAAAGAGAAAAAAAGTGGAACCTGTAATTATGAAAAATTCTGATACCACAGATTCAGAGGTGGAGGAGTTTGCCCTTTGTGGGCCAGATCCCCCTCCCCGGTTACAACTGATACAGAGGATCTCTCCTTTCAGGGCATCCTTCATAAGATGAAGGTGGAGTTCCACTAGGAGTCCATATATTATTATCAGGCCCAGCCTAAGATACAGGGCTTTTATGAGTATTCCAGAGTCAAAATCTTTAGCGGTTCCTCCAGTTATATTTTATTTTATTTATTTTACATTTGTTAACCGGGCTAGTCTAACTGGATATATTTCCATTTTCAGCAGAGGCCCGGGGAGAAAAGCTCCACATATAGAGATAAGAGATATATCATGAGCACAAATAACAGATTACAGACTGGTAGGACTTAGACAATGAATATTGTTACCCAAAAAAGAATAGGACTTAAAAATTTCTAGACAATCTAAATGACATCATAATAAATATTATTACATAGTTTAAAACAAGAAAAAAATGTAAGACCAAGGAAAGAGAAATGTTCATTGTTACCAAAAAAGAAAAGGAGTTTAACTTTCTAGACAATCTAAATAACATCATATTAAACATTATTGCTTATTTTAACAGCAAGTAGAGAAAGTGTAAGACCAAGGCAAGAGAAATAACAATAGAGAGAGAGAGAGAGTAGAATTATAAGAGATACATGTTTTCTGGAAGAGTCATAGCCAATAAGGAGGAGAAATATGTGGGAGAAGTACGTAAGGTGGAAAAGGAAGCTTAGGGGAGATAGGAGGAGACACAACAGAATAGGGAGAGAAAAGAGGGTTAACTAGGGAATCAACATTTAATCAGGATTAGAGCAGGGACACATCCAGTGGTTTTTAAGGTATGTTCTGAGTTTTTGTTTAAACAGAATAGTGGATGCAATGGAAGTAAGTTCGGTAGGAAGTTGATTCCAGTGTTTACCCATGGTATTTGAGAAGAGGGAGTCACCAGCTAGGTTATTAGATTTGGTTAGGGTAACTAGCAGTTTGCTTGATGAGCGGAGTGAGTTCAGATTAGAATATGGGGTTAAGAGGTTAGAAAGTACAGGTGTGTTATGAGTTTGGTAGAAAGCTCTTTGGACAAACGTAAGTTGGGAAAGAAGTAGCATGTTTGTCAGTTCAAGCCAGTTCAGTTGCTGCAGATTCAGACAGTGGTGAGTTCTGAAAGGCTTACCAGTAACAAATCTAGCTATATTATTGTAGGTGGTAGACAGTTTGGAAAGATTGTTTTTCTTGAGGTTAGTATAGATGGGTGAAGCATAGAGAAGAATGGAAATGAGATGAGAGTGGGCAAGAGTAGCTTTGGCTGGGGAGGTTAAGAAAGTCTTAATTCTATAGAGAGAGCCAAGTTTCCTGTTTACACATTTAATGGTATTGTTGATATGACAGTCAAAGGTAAGATTGTTGTCAATTGTGACACCTAGCAGTTTGGTAGTAGGGTCAGGTGTTATAATGATTCCATTGTTAGATAAGATAGTGAAATCTAAAGTTGGGGATCTGGTAGTAGGCTTAAAGAGTAAGAGTTTGTTTTTTTTTGCGTTTAGGAGTAGGCAACGTTTTAAGAACCAAGTTTCGACTTTGGAAAATACAGCTTGAGTATTAGTTTGAAGTTCGGAAATGGATTTAGCAGAGCAAATTAGTGTGGAGTCATCAGCATATTGTATACATGTAGCCTGGGTAATAGCTACTTGTAGGTCATTTATAAAGAGGGAGAAAAGAAGAGGTCCAAGAATAGAGCCTTGGGGGACCCCAAGTGAGATTGGGAGAAGAGATGAGAGTTCCTTATCCCAGAGGACGGCCTGTTTCCTGTTAGTGAGATAGGAACTATACCAGTGGACAGCCTTAGCTTCTAAGGAAAGAGATTCGAGAATTTTTAAGAGGAGAGAGTGGTTGACCATGTCAAAGGCTTTGGACAGGTCAATAAAGAGAGCTGAAGACAGGATGTTATTATTACGATTCTTGTTAATAAAGTCTGTGAAGGAGAGGAGAGCGGTGGTTGTGCTATGAAAAGGCCTAAAGCCATGTTGACAGTTAGTAAGAATGTTGTTTTTTATTAAATGGTTCATTAACTGATGGTGAACACATTTTTCCATGATCTTTGCAAGTGGGGATAAGAGAGCTATGGGTCTATAATTAAAATAATCATAGGAGTTCCCTCCTTTATGTAAGGGTATGATGTGAGAGATTTTCCAGATATCAGGTATGGTTTCTTCATTTACAGTTCTATTAATGAGAATGGATATAGGATAGGCTATTTCAGAGGCTGCTTTTTGAAGGAATTCAGATGGAAGTTGGTCTGCTGAGGGGGAGCATGGTTTGAGTTTGTGGATACATTTCAGTATAAAGGAAGTGGAGATGGGTTGTAGCCTAAAGGTTGGTAGCTTGAAGGATGCAAGGTCAGGGATGTTAGTGTTGTCACTAGAGAGATGAGAGGCCAAGGAATTAATAGTATCAATAAAGAATGAGTTGAAAGTATTGGCCGTATCAAGGGCGGAATTCTTTTCAGACCCGGAAGGGGATGGAGTGGTAGTCTGTCCAGGGTGAAGAAGTTTATTTAGGGTTGACCAGAATTTTTGAGGGTTATTATGATTTGCTTGCTGGAGATTACTATAATAACTCCTTTTATCAGAGAAGATAGCTTCCTGGAGGATGGATTCAGCAGTGCATATTTAGATCCACATTTCCTTTGCCCTGCTCTGAGGAAGATTAGCTGGTTGTGCTGGACCCAAGTATTCCCACAAGTTTCTTTACAAGAACCCTCTCTCTCTCTGATCCAGCTGTGGTGTCCCTGGATTCCAGCAAGAGAGCCTACTTGGCTCTGTCTAGTAACCCCATTCCTAATGGCCGTGAGGGAAGAATGCTCAATTGTTTATGGAAGAAAGTCTGTATTTACTCCTACCCTGCCATTCATATCCTTAAACCAACAGACCCATATGCGTAATAGCCAATCATTCCCACTGGATAAAGTGAGGTCCAAGGCAGACAGGATTACAGATAATCCAGTGGTAGACTTATGAAACCTATCATCTCAAGTGGCAAACCCAAAAATCTGTGGACTTGGTGCAGTGGATGCGTCATATGTAGTGCAGCAGCAACAGGACCAGTTCTTTGGAGACATGCCTGACTTAGGATACTATCATTGCTGGATCTCATGAAGATAGAAATCCTTAATACATCCCCTTGATAAGAAGTTCCTCTTCAGATCCCCTTCAGAAAGTGCCTTTAAAATACTGGAGAAAAAAGGAATGAGCATGCAGTTGATCATATATTTTTTTTCACTTGCAGGCACCTAAGTTATGTAGTAATTTCCCCTCTACGTCCTGGCTTCTCTACTCCAAGCAAGACAAAGACAAGTCCAACAAATGGAAGAGGTTCAGAGACAAACAAATGGCAGGCAAAGTGTAATGAGAAGCCTGGGATTCCTCAGGCCCATGATTCCCATTGAAGACCTATGACTTAAGCTACATCATCTTCCAAAAATTTTTACCCCAGCATTCCCCAAACTCAGACTTGGAACATCTTCCTCAGCTACCTCCTTGGATGATAGCACAACATTTAGGATAATTTGTCAGAGAATGGTGAGGTATTACTCAGGACCAGGGGGGGCTTGAATATTCTGAGACAAGGATACAAAATGCATCTTCAAATAAGACCAAAGTTTGGGGATGTTCCCCCTTAACAAAAGATCAGGGGGCCATAAAGAATGTACCAAAAGGAGAAGAAAACCCAGGATTTTGTTCAAGGGTCTTGCTAGTTTCTAGAAAAAGACATGTGGAGGTTTATTATTTTGGACCTTTCAAGAGTAAACAAGTTCTTACTCCAAAATTAAAAATGCTGATCCTTCAAGACCTTCTACCTCTGTTATCTCTACAGGCCCACCTAGTCATCCTGGACCTACATATTCCTGTGCTATAGCCTAAAGAAGGTTCTTAAGTTTTGAAGCAAGAGGAAATATTTTTCAGTTCAACTTCATGCCCTTTCACTTTTCTACTGCACCTGGGATCTTTAGAAAATGGCTGGATCTAGTAGCAAAATTGCAGTATGAAAAGCATGCACATCTGTTCCTGTCTGGATCTGATTTAAGTAGATTGCATAGAGGAGATTCAGAAGATCTTTAAATTCACTGTTGCATT